>NC_090273.1:97678934-97983499 GCF_040414725.1 Anabrus simplex
TCTTTCTTCTAGGTCCGACTCGTTGGCTGAACGGTGAGCGTACTGGCCTTCGGTTCAGAGGGTCCCGTGTTCGATTCCCGGCCGGGTCGGGGATTTTAACCTTAATTGGTTAATTCGTACGGCACGAGTTTTCGAGTCAGCCCTTCTTGATTAATACGTAGGAGATGTCCATAAAAAATTGTATTAGTCTCTTCTTCATCTCGACTCTATAATTCCCCCAGTCTCTTTGTATAACTCTTTGTTAGGTCTTAATCTTCATCGTCCACCAACATATATAGGTCCCAGAATCTTCCAACGTGAGAATACCAATCGAAGGGAAAACTTCGCCAGGAGCAAGGATTCGAACCTGGAACTCCGAGTTGACAGGATCGTGCCATAGCAAGTGCGCTACGGTGACACCGGATGAAACTCAGGGTGTGTTTGTAGTTTGATGCTTATTTCTTGGCACGACTCTCAAGCCGGTTGTAAGCGACGTGCAGGTTTAGCAGCACTGCCTCGCAAAGCCCATTCGAATTCACCCGCAAAATGATCCAATTGGCTAACTTCAGCACCTGATAAAATGAAAACTACACGAGATATCGAATTTTTTTTTTTAATTATGCATCAGTATGACCAACCCTCTAATGCTCATATCTCCGGTTCATGTTCTTTCCGACCACGTTGTTTAACACCCACAACAGTTAGTAAGCTGTGCGGGACGATGAACTGATCATTTTTAAGAGAATACTCATGTTTTCAAATGCAAAGTTTGCGCTCTGCAGGGCGTAAGAATTTGACAACCCTTCGGGATATGGTGGTGGGTACATGTTCAACATATTATCAAGGAACCTGCATCAACAAAAGAAGAGCATTACACCGTGGATTAAACTGATAACAGAGCCTACAACGGTAATTAAGTGACTGACAGATAGGATATCGTCGAAAACGTATGGTTGAGTGTTCGGTATTTCAGTCGTTACGTGTATTTGGGCGATAAGGAGATCCTCTCATGGTTCCGGGGTACTCCAAACTAAAACATTTTTGACCACATGTACAAGTCAAAGCAACGCCCATGACGGCTCTGTAACATTGAACTCGGGTCTTCGATTTGCTTTTAACTTGAGTTATGATGCACACATAACCCCTCTTTCCTGGCTGGAACCCGACAGGCGACGGAAGTTTCATATACTGATATATCGAACTCTGAAGGAAAATCTATCGAAATAGATTTCTTCAAAATTCCATTTATTATCCTCACTCCATAGATCTAATCGCAATACTAGTTCTAGCACTCCCGTCAAGCACTCTTCAATGTATAAGAGATCCATCGTTAAGGCTGGGTCACGAATTTGGAATTCACTTCCAGCTGCTGTCAGGAACTGGAAGTCAATATCAAAATTTCAGACTGCATGTAAAGATTACCTGTTGAATACCGCTGATGTTTCGTGCGAATGGTGACGTATGATAGGTTCTGTGATTGTGGTAGGCAGACTACCAACATTGTCATTTTACTATACAGCTGAGGATGACTGTTGTATTTAATATTAGGTTGTTATTGTTATAATTATTTTCATTGTTACGGTGTAAATGTATATAATATTAAGCCTTTAACTGGTGTGCATAGATCACTGTTTATGACCATACTTTTATTTCCGTTACTTTCTTATATCTTATGTTCTGTTTATACATTGGCTTCTATGTTTCTGTTTGTATGATATTTCTTTTATTATGACTTTCTGTTTTACTTTCATGTTCCGGATTTATTTTTATTTTATTTGTTGAGATTTGCTTTCATTCTACATTATATGTTTTCCACATCTTTAATTTTTATCTTATTTTCATTTTCTAATAGAGTCCGGCTCCATGACTAAATGGTTAGCGTGCTGGCCTTTGGTCACAGGGGCCCCGAGTTCGATTCGCGGCAGGGTCGAGAATTTCAACCATCATTGGTTAATTTCTCTGGCACAGGGGCTGGGTGTATGTCTTGTCTTCATCACCATTTCATCCCCTTCACGACGCGCAGGTCACCTACGGGTGTCAAATCGAAAGACCTGCACCTGGCGAGCCGAACATGTCCTCGGGCACTCCCGGCACTAAATGCCATACACCATTTCATTTAAATAAATAAATAAATAAATAAATAAATAAATAAATAAATAAATAAATAAATAAATAAATAAATAAATAAGCAGAGAAGTTGCATGTCAACCCTTTTACTCATTTATCTCTTTACAGCACAGCACAGAAAATGTCCGTCGTTTGTAACTCATCTCATACACAGAGTAAGTTCAGATTTTTAGCACATCACAACTTGTCCCTTACAAAATAAAAATTCAGTGTCGAGTAAATACTTTGTTTTTGAGTTCTCCGATTAATTTAAGTGAACAGAAATGGGGGGCGAGGTAGCAATGGCACGTACCAATCAAATGTTGAGTAGCTAGAAGCAGGCCACCTGAAAGCAATCATTTTATACTCATGTATAGATCTGAGTTTAAGAAACGTAGAGGAATCCAAAGCTCTTGTCCATACGATTCAAGCTTTTGACCTAATATATCAGTCATTAATTCGTTAATTCATTCTTACGTTTTGTCAACTTTCAACTTTCTCTATGTTTAATTTAACTTAGTTCTGCTTTTTATTTCATTTTTTTCACAAATCTCAGAACAAGAAAATTGGTTTAATTAATAACCCAGTCCGTTAATTCATTAATAATTAATCATTACACGATCAATAATCATGAAAGTAAATAAATTTATAGCGCGCGAGTTTTCCGTGCGGTTAGGGTCACGCAGCTGTGAGATTGCATCCGGGAGATAGAGGGTTCGAACCCCACTGCCAGCAGCCCTGAAAATTGTTTTCCGTGGTTTCCCATTTCAACACCAGACCACGGACGCATCCTTCCCACTCCTAGCCCTTTCCTATGCCATCGTCGTCATAGACCTATCTGTGTCGGTGCGACGTAAAACCAATTGTAAAGTAATCATAATAATAATTTTGTGATAAAATATATTTAATGAGTTTATGTAACAAGTTGCTTCCATGCATTACATAAAAATAGATATTTATATAGCAAATGAGTTCTTGAATATAATAGGCTTCTTTATGAGCTATACTGCGAGGTATACCGACTGACTGGTTATCATACAGTACGAACGTTCTTACATTTTTGCTAAAATAATTTTACAAAAGCTGTATTACTGCGAAATTAGCCGAGTTTGTTGTTCATCTTATACGGGAAACTACAGTATTTAACGAGAACCGGGAACAATTTCGTACAACTTTGGACAAGGAACTGTACAGTCCTCTAAGTTCGGAAATCGCCATTTTTTGGGGTCCATTTTGTTCAAATTTTATTGTTCTTCACATTACTGCCACGTGCTTTTGGAGAAACATACAAGTTTTACACGAAATATTAAAGATGTGATTGGAGCTAAGTTATTTACCATGACGAGTTAATGATGATTCCGGATGTGGTGGAAGCTTCTGGAAATAATCAACAATGACGCTGCACTGAGTGATTTTCGTTACTTGTCGTGTACTTTGTCTCTTCTACTGCCCCTTTTCTCCTTTAGATGGCATTACTTCACCAATTGTGGGAAAACGAACCCGTGAACGACGGGTAGTCCAACTAGTCAATAAATAATAATAATAATAATAATAATAATAATAATAATAATAATAATAATAAAAGTAGTATAATTTTAAATAATAATGATATTGGCTTTACGTCCCACTAACTACATTTTTACGGTTTTCGGAGACACCGAGGTGTTGGAATTTAGTCCCGTAGGAGTTCTTTTACGTGCCAGTAAATCTACTGACACGAGGCTGACGTATTTGAGCACCTTCAAATACCACCGGACTGAGTCAGGATCGAACCTGCCAAGTTGGCCAGTTCCTCAATCATCTGAGCCACTCATCCCGGCGACCAACATTTTATGCGCACATTAAGAGGATGAATCCAAACAGATTGGCACACAGGATACTTAGTATACCATAAAAGTGGAAGGCACAACCTTTATGGCTTAGGGAGGTTCGCAAGGACTTTTAAGAAGTGGGGATTCAGGAGGGAGATAAACAGAAAAGAACAACCTTTAGGAAGAAAACTCCAAGTATGAGGGATGCATCGGAGAAACTCGTCAGGTCACGAAACATCCCGGTTAAAGAGCGACATAGGAGAAGACAAAGACTTCAGAACATCTGGAAGGCGTGCAAAGAAAAGGGAATACGTTTTGAGAGATAGAAGATCTGGTTGATTGATAGCATCAAATAAAAGTGAATTCGAGAGGTGTGTAAATAGTATCTTAAAGATAAGTTGATGTGAAAGGATTATACCGCCATCTTGACCCACGACGACTTGGCTATGAACATGGACATTCTATGGTTTTCGATTTGGACAGTTATTAGTAGGATGTGTACCTGATCTTGTTATATTTTGTTATGTTTGTTATATTTTATTACGAAAGTTTACGTTTGTTAAATAGTCTGTTGACAGTGCAAGTGAAATTTACTCAGTGCAGCTGTATCTTGTGCTTCGTGAATAAATCAATAAATAAATAAATAATAATAATAACATATGGTTGAGGGTGGGCGGCACCTGCCATGTGTAGGTAACTGCGTGTTATTGTGGTGAAGGGTAGTGTGATGTGTGGTGTGTGAGTTGCAGGGATGTTGGGGACAGCACAAACACCCAGCTCCCGAGCCACTGAAATTAACCGATGAAGGTAAAAATCCCCGACCCGGCCGGGAATCGAACCCGGGACCCTCTGTAACAAAGGCCAGCACGCTAACCATTTAGCCATAGAGCCGGACATAATTATAATAATGGAATGAATGAAGCCCCCATCTAGTGGCGAGGATAGGATATGTGCCGGCTGCAGAAGCCTGTCGCACTCTTCTGCGGCAATGATAAATGACTGATATATGGAATTAAATATTATTGGAGAGTGTTGCTGGAATGAAAGATGGCAGGCAAAACTGGAGTACCCGGAGAAAAAACTGTCCCGCCTCCGCTTTGTCCAGCACAAATCTCACATGGAGTGACCGGGATTTGAACCACGGTATCCAGCAGTGAAAGGCCGGCGCGCTGCCGCCTGAGCCACGGAGGCTTCATTCATTCCATTCCTGATCCGGTCAAATGACTGCAAATGAGCTGTGGGTTTTCAATAACAATAATAATGGTTCTTATATAGCACAAAATGATTTTACTGTTTCAGAGATACAGTACTACCGGAGTTAATTTATATCCTGGTAAATCTACCGACACGGGACTGGCGTATATAAAAACCTTGTAATACTGTCGGTCTGAGCGGGGATCGAACCTGCCAACCTGACTAAGAAAGCCAGCACGTCTACCATCTGAGCCGCTCAGCCCCACTTACAATGATCACCACCACCACCACCACCACCTATTATTATAAAATTTGATTCAAAACATCAAAAATGTCCTGTCAATGCAAAGGAAAAAGTTAAAATGACGTGACATCGGAAATTAATAATATTACTAAAGAAATAAAAAGTCATACCTAATGAAGGAATTAATTTATGTAAATGAAACCTTAAAAACTAATTATAGGAATTCATTTCACAGCATATAATTAACACATAATTTAACTCATTATTCCAATGATCACAAATGGACTATCTAACGAAAAAATTTAATTAACTTTAGAAATAACATGGACAAATAAAACATTAAATCATGATGGGTTAATTGTATTTAAATTCATTGTGTATCTTCCTTGCAAAAAAAACTAAAATGATATAGTCGTACCCCAGAAGGTAGCGTGTATTGTATTTCACATGAATGATACTGTAAATATAATACACACACACATATTTTAATGTTGTTGAAATCATGTTTGCGGAGGGCAAACAATGCTCTATTATGCTGCTTCCAGAATGAAGAGCGAAGCTCTGTAGTTATTTTATGAGGCAAACAATTCAGACCGCACTCAGAGATACAATCAATCAATGCTTTCAACACGACAAACCTCGAAGGACTAGGCACAGAGCAATACTACCATTTCCAGTTGGAAATGAAAAAAGAAATATTCATTCAAAGTTACTGTGAATCGCTTCATAGGTGTGATTCATCAAACCACCAGTGGCGCAGCGAGCAAACTTTCTACGAGTAAGCTGAACGGAACGCAACCTTTAATGGAATAATAATAATAATAATAATAATAATAATAATAATAATAATAATAATAATAATAATAATAATAATAATAATAATAATTATTTTTTAATTTCGTGTGGCTATTTCTAGCCGAGTGCAGCCCTTGTAAGGCAGACCCTCCGACGAGGGTGGGCGGCACCTGCCATTTGTAGATAGCTGCGTGTTATTGTGGTGGAGGATAGTGTTATATGTGGTGTGTGTGTTGCAGGGATGTTGGGGACAGCACAAACAGCCAGCCCCCGAGCCACTGGAATTAACCAATGAAGGTTAAAATCCCCAAAGCAGCTGTGAATCGAACCCGGGAATCTCTGAACCGAAGGCCAGTACGCTGACCATTCATCCAATAATAATAATAATAATAATAATAATAATAATAATAATAATAATAATAATAATAATATTAAAAAACCAAACCAAACCCCATGGCGCAACAGCCCCGAAGGGCCATGGCCTACCAAGCGACCGCTGCTCAGCCCGAAGGTCTACAGATTACGAGGTGTCGTGTGGTCAGCACGAAGAATCCTCTCGGCCGTTATTCTTGGCTTTCTAGACCGGGAATAATAATAATTACTTGAAATTAAAACAGGGGTAAGGCAGCGCAATGGACTATCGCCGGCACTCGCTAAATGCGCGTTGAAGGAGGTTATCCGTGAATGGGAAAAGGAATATAGCAAGAAAGGTTTACTGAATCCAGTATACATTGGAGGTTCAAGAAACGGTGTCAAGATCAACTGTCTAGCTTTTGCTGATGATTTAGCCATCCTTTCTAGAAACACAGATACAGCTGCAGAACAGATAAATCTTTTGAAACAACAAGCTGAAAAGGCTGGACTTAGGATCTCCTTCGAAAAAACGAAGTACTTGACTAATATCCCCACAGCACCCCAAAAACTAAAGACAAGGTATGGTGAGATTGAAAGAGTTAACAGCAAATATCTCGGCGATATTGTGCAGGTGGGATCTAGTGAAAGTGAAACTAATATCAGTAGACGAGATAGGATAGCTGCAGCGTTTCGCAGAACACACGACCTTTATAATAAAAAGGCAATTTCAATGCAAGCTAAACTCGGACATTACAACCCAGTTATTAAACCCGAATGTCTCTTTGGAAGTGAATGCCTCCGAGTTACTGGAAAGGCTGGTATGAGAGGAGCTGAGAAGTTTGAGAGGAAGATCCTTCGAAAGGTAAGGAGCCCAAAGATCATGGCTGGACAATACAGATTGCGAGAACGAGAGGAGCTATATCAGAACAGCGAACGAATGATGGAATCAATCAAGAAGCGATGGTTCAAGTTCTGTGGCCACCTATTTAGAATGGATGACAAGCGGTTGACTAAGAAAATATTTACCATACTCGACAGCAGACCTAACACATGTGATAAGTGGTTCGGGGAGGTCAGGAAAGATCTTAAAAATTGGACTAAATTAAGACATTGTTAACGGAACCAAGTACCGACACCAGATCAATAACTTGGAGGGCTTTCGTGAAGAATAACAGCGGGTGGAAAGGAGACAGGCTGTCAAAGAGAGAATGCAACGACAGTGGGCTGCAAAGAAAGCTTCTAAAACTGTTTAAACGTTGCTTATTGTGGTCTCTAATGGCTGTAAACATGTAAAACAATAAACAATAGCAGCAATTATATGCTTATGTCGTTTTGTTCCTTGTGCCCTGTTTCTTGAAACTTTCGGTTATATTTTCCATTTCTCTGAGAAATATTTAGCCTAGGAAGGCTTATTGATTTCAAATCTACTTTTTCTCAAGAGGAAGATACTCGACAAAATGTCTTCATCAGAAAGCAACCGGATCCAATGCTGTCTGCACTATCTCCCATCGTGGTGTTTCTACTAAGGTAACACATACTCTAAATCATATTTAGGTCTACAAGGCGGTGTATAGCCTGACATATACATACATATCTTTATTTCCCCAAACATAGTACATACCATCGGTTTATGGGTGATAAAGGAAGAAAATAAGCCACTACTCCCCACCTGACACTAATTGACTACCTACTACAACTACTTAGTATCATCCCACACGTGCGCGGATAGCCAGCACACATGCAAGATACTCCCGCACTACAAACTACACTAATCACAAAATACCTTATCCTAAGACTAATTTAAAATAGTTGGCTGGTCGTGGCGTCTGCCCCGGTAAGGAAAACTGGCCAACCAATGCGTAGACACCGCCACCAACCCCGCCTCGTGAGGTCGGATCCCTTATCTCACGTCCCCAGCTGACAATGCACTTCCTCCTTTACCTTGCGTAGCAGGCCACTAACATGTAAGACACTTATCTGAATTGCAGGTAGTGTTAAGTAGACAACTCTTCTGCGAAATAGCCGTAAAATACGTTACACTATTTTTAACTCTAGAGAACATTTACTGGAGAAAGCCAGTCTAAAATCCAAATATCCGAGACTCTAATGAAAAGGGCATAGGCACGTGCAGAAATGGGTATTGCTCGCAGGAATTGACTGGCCGCAGAAATCACTCAGCTTTCCCTGGCGCTTCGGCTAGAACAAAACACAGGTTGGTTACTACATATTGTTTTGGATTTCTCGGAAGGATGTATTATCCGTTCACCTCACAGATTAGCTATGCACACCCTTCCGTAGTATATTGCATTCAAAAAAGGTATTTGCTTGTATTTCTTCAGAACAGTTTTGAAAAAGCTCATTTACTCTATCTTCTGTCAGGCTTCATTACTGCAAACCAGTAATATTACAGATCTCTTTGCAGGTCAAGGTATCTTTTAGAGTAAGTGCGGAATTCTACTGCAGTTACTGTCATTTTATCAGTATGATTGTTTTCAGGGATAAACCTAATTGAAGGTTCAGATTCTTAAACAGGTCAAGTGCAATTTTTCTCCAAACCGAAGTTGTAATTTCGCGCTATAATCTATTTAAAAGGAATATATAAATATCTGCACTTCACGGAAAAGCATTACGGATGTCTTGTTGGTCTTAGAAAACGAGTGAGCAGACATTGTTTGGTTATTCCCCTTGTAATAGCCTCTTACGGCATGCCAATAAACCACACCCCATGGCGCAACAGCCCCGAAGAGCCATGGCCTACCAAGCGACCGCTGCCCAGCCCGAAGGCCTACAGATTATGAGGTGTCGTGTGATCAGCACGACGGATCCCCTCGGCCGTTATTCTTGGCTTTCTAGACCTGGACCGCTATCTCACCGTCAGATAGCTCCTCAATTGTATACACGTAGGTTGATTGGACCTCGAACCAGCCCTCATATGAAAGGTAAAATTCCCTGACCTGCCTGGGAATCGAACTTGGGGCCACCGGGTAAGAGGCGCGCACGCTACCCCTACACCGCGGGCTTACGACATGCAGAGGGTACAAATAAAGCATTCTTTCACTCCACCCATGGAGGAGATTAAGAATTTCGATACATCGAAAGAAATACGTAGCATTAGGAACTACGTCGTTCGGCTCCATGGCTAAATGGCGTGCTGGCGTGTTGCCCAAAAGGTACCGGGTTCGATACCCGGCCGGGACGGGGCTTTTAACCTTCATTGGTTACTTCCGATGGTGTGTGTGTGTGTGTTCAGTATTAGAATTCATCATAGGTATGGCCCGAACTTCACAGGCTCACTCTTCGCCAATAAGGTGCCAACTCGAAAGACTGGCATTACGCCTCTCCGGAGGCCACACACCATTGTCAAGATCTACGTTTAACAAAATGTTCGCTGATTTAGCATACAATGTTATGGATGCGATGGTTAATGGCCAGTACAGTATTTTGTGCTCAGAGATTCAAAACCGGTGTTACAGAATAATTTTATGCATTTACATTAGTAATGATGAGTAGCAGTAATTACAATCACATATCACATTAGACGTACTCTGCTGTGTTTCTGTGTAGGTAACCCTTAAATCTTTCACAATTGGCTTTACGTCCCACCGACAGATAGGCCTTATGGCGACGATGGACAGTAAAGTACTAGGAGTGGCAAGGAAGCGACCGTGGCTGTAATTAAGGTACAGTCCCAGCATTTGCCTGGTAAGAAAATTTAAAACCCTCTTCAGGGCTGACGACAGTGGGATTCAAATTTTACCGAGCTCGATAGCTGCAGTCGCTTACGTGCGGCCAGTATCCAGTAATCGGGAGATAGTGGGTTCGAGCCCCACTGTCGGCAGCCCTGAAGATGGTTTTCCGTGGTTTCCCATTTTCACACCAGCCAAATGCCGGGGCTGTACCTTAATTAAGGCCACGGCCGCTTCCTTCCAATTCCTAGGCCTTTCATATCCCATCGTCGCCATAAGACATATCTGTGTCGGTGCGACGTAAAGCAAATAGCAAAAATAAATAAAAAATTCAAACTTACTGTCTTCCGAATGCAAGCGCACAGCTGCGCGCCCCTAACGGCACGACTAACTCGCTCGGTGTAACATTTTAAAAGGTTGCTTATAGAGGAATCAGCACCTTCAGTGTGAGGCTCGATGAAAGTAGGATAAGCATTCTATTCCTCGACCCATAGCGAGGTGAACTGATTAATGAAGTTAGTGCTCAAAATTGCTGATCTGCAGATTATTTCCCAACTGCATTGCTATATTTCTTTACGTCAAACCGATGGATGGGATAGGTCTAGGACTAGGTAAGAAGCTACCCCGGCCATAATTAATATTCATCCACAGAATTTGGCTGGTATGCAAATGAAAAACCACGAAATCTATTTTCTCGGCACCCGTAATGGGTTTCGAACCCAACATGTCCCGACTGCACGCTCCCTACTACGTGAACTAACCTGCACAGCTAACGCGCTTGGCCGTCAGAATGCGCATCCGGCCGTAAAATTGAGCCAAGTTCACTATTTCTTATTCTTCTCCTCCTCCACCCTTGCCATTTCCCAATTACCTAGAGCAACCATTCCCAAACTGTGATAAGCGGACCCCTGGGGGGCCGCGACGATAATCCAAGGGGTCCGTAATAATAATGTAAGTTGTAAGAACTGGAACGGTGAAGTTTAATTTGACACACACAATTCATAGACCATTATACTAAATTTAGAAATTATATCTTCACTGTTTTATAACTCAAATACACTAAACTCTATGTAACTCTTAACTTGACCGATAGATGGTACCAGTTAGCCACGGAAAAAAGAAGAAATAGTAGAAGGCAGTGTAAGTGATTTAATTGTGAGACACTTGGAATTGCTAGAATATACACTCAGACCATACTTTCCGCCTCTGGTTGCGAAAATCTCGTGGATAAAAATTCCCTTCTTTGAAATTGAACATGAACTGCCGTCCCTTGAGGAAGATCAACTACTCAAAGTATCTTGGCAGACAGAAAGTGTAAAGTAGATTGAACTATGAAACGGGTGGAAAATCAGATGGAGTGACATGTTTATGTCCAGGAAGTTCCATGAATGTGTCACAACTCTACGTCTCTGATCGAATTTTGAGTCCATGATATCCCCTATACCCCACAATTTCTAGCTTTAACACAGATTAAAACGAAGTACATAAACAGAGCAAATCTAATCGGTTCGAGTGATTTCTTCTTCTTCTTTTTTCTATCGCTTTTTCCCCACACCTGTGGGGTTGCGAGTGCGAACTGTGTTCCACATGTGGATTTGGCCATGTTTTACGGCCGGATGCCCTTCCTGACGCAACCCTATACGGTGGAATGTAATCACTATTGCGTATTTCTGTGGTGGTTGGTAGTGTAGTGTGCTGTCTGAACATGAAGAAGAAAGTGTTGGACCAAACACAAACACCCAGTCCCCGGACCAGAAGAATTAATCAAAGGCGATTAAAATCCCCAACCCGGGCGGGAATCGAACCCGGGACCCTCTGAACCGAAGGCCAGTACGCTGACCATACAGCCAACGAGTCGGACATCAAAGGCGATTAAAATCCCCAACCCGGGCGGGAATCGAACCCGGGACCCTCTGAACTGAAGACCTCAATTCTGATCATTCAGCAAATGCGTCGAACATCTTCGGTTCGAGTGACTATGCTTGAAAAACAGCACCATCCGCACTATTGATCCAACAACCGCAACAAATTATTTTTTTCAGGTAAGTTTCCAGATCCAGATTGCTATAATTAATTAGCCAAGTGCCACATTGTTTCATAATCTATAAGGTATCTTTGTGTAAATGAAGTTAAATGAAACTCAAAGGTAAATATTAGGCCTAAATTATACATGAATTTGTCATCTGTTTCAGTACTCCAATTTATTTCAGGGTTTCCTAATAAATACACACACATATATACCCACACAATTCTAATTAACCATGAATGGCCGCACTTACTAATTACAAATCTATTCACAAGTCTCTTCCTTACGGAGCAGCAGGCGGTCCTGCCCGTTGCTTTACCTGCGGACGCTTAATTCTTACTTTCACTTTCCCCAAGTCCAGTCACCTCATACAGCAGCTGTTTGTAGACCGCTCGATCTGCACACAGGGCTACGGGCCACTCAACACACGTTAACTATTCGTTGGTTCGATCCCACAGACAGTCCTGTAATTCACAGTTACACGAAGTGAATAACTGAACAGCTCAAGAGTATTCAAGAGGAGGACCATACTCACAACAGCGAGTATTCACACAGGTGTATTTACCCTCACACTCACGGCGATCCTCACTCCACACAAACACACAGTACTCTCAGATAGCAGACAGTCTTCCGTTCAATCGTCTACAGCCCACCTACTCACTGGACTCACCGACACCACAACAACAGCTCCTGGTTCAGACCTGGGTGGGATACTAGCGACAGCCAACACCTCTGTCGCCCTCAGCCCAGCCACCGAACCCTAACGCACTGAGTCTCTCAGTGACTCCACCACGGAGACTAACAATGACCCCGAGTCCAGCACAGACTCCACCTCGGAGCCCAACTGTTACTGACTGTCCGCAGCTAGCTTCCCTTTTTATAGCTCGGGGGATTTCAGCCAGAATTTTCGCGAGGTGACTAGAAACAGAACATTCCCCCGTTGAATCTCCAAGAAACTCACGGGTAAGCCGGCCGAGGAGAACAATACACGGAAAGGTCAACCCCACCCCACAAGCCGGCTTTGAGATCCCAGGTCGCGTGAGTAACTAGTTCCTTCCTGGAAGTACCAAAAGGGGCTACCACGTAACAATGCATGAAAACCTACAACCTGTTTACCAGTCATTGACCGGTTCAGGGATGGAATGAATGAAGTCCCCATCTTGCGGCAAGGATAGGATTTTTATTTTAATTTTTTTTTTTGCTATTTGCTATTTGCTTTACGTCGCACCGACACAGATAGATCTTATGGCGACGATGGGACATGAAAGGCCTAGGAATGGGAAGGAAGCGTCCGTGGCCTTAATTAAGGTACAACCCCAGCATTTGCCTGGTGTGAAAATGGAAAACCACGGAAAACCATCTTCAGGGCTGCCGACAGTGGGGTTCGAACCCTTTATCTCCCGAATATTGGGTACTGGCCGCACTTAAGCGACTGCAGCTATCGAGCTCGGTAGGATAGGAATTGTGCCGGCTGCCGGTCTGTCGCACTCCTCTGGGACAATGATTAATGAATGGCAGATGAAATGAAATTATACTGGAGAGTGTTGCTGGAATGAAATATGACAGGGAAAACCGGAGTACCCGGAGAAAAACCTGTCCCGCCTCCGCTTTGTCCAGCACAAATCTCACATGGAGTCACCGGGATTTGAACCACGGAACCCAGCGGTGAGCGGCCGGCGTGCTGCCACCTGAACCACGGAGGCTCTTCAAAGAAAGTAAATATTAGTCCTAAATTGTATACGAATAAAATCAAAGGGGTCTTTGGACATGCATGCGATATGCTTAGGGGACCTCAGAGACAACAAATTTGGGAATCCCTAACCTCAAGTATGGATTTAGGCCAGTTTAAGGGCCGGATGCCCTTTATTACGCAAACCGTATGTGGACGTATTCACTACTGCGTGTTTCCATAATGCTTTGTAGTGTAATATGTTGTACGTAAATGAAGAAGTGTGTTAAGGTGAACACAATAACCCATGCCCCCCCACCACCACCACCATACTAGGAGAATTAATCAGATGTAGTGAAAGTATCCGGCCAGGCCGAGAATGAATCTGGGTCCTTCCAAAATGAATACCATAACGATCACCATTCAGCCAAGGAGACGGACGGAGCCAAGTCCACTTGTGCAACACAAACTTCACCCCCGACCAATGTGATTAAAGCAGCTGAAGAAGCAGAAGACGACTTTGGATTGTTCAGTTTGTGAATTTGAGCCATGAAGGCGGCCTGTGTAAACGTTTCGCCGTTATGATTTCAGAGCTATCTATCAGCGTAGCGTGCTGCAACGGAGGTCTTCAACATGTCAGCAGTGACGACAAAAGTCAGAGCCATCGACTAAGATTAACGTATCCACAAAGACGCACACGAGATGCTGTCAGCTGGTTAAAATATTTTTATTTACATGTATTTACAAATTAAACACACACATAACCTTGATCACTGCTGTCACAACGAAACACTCACATCACCAAGCCGCCACTTAGACAAAAGCCAATCGCTGCACATGGAGAATACAACCTTGGAACACAAATAAAGCAGTTGACTGCTTAACAGCATGTCCACACGTGGTCACAAGTATAATCTTGCTACACCATAACTCTACTGAACAATAACTCATTTAACAGTAACTAACTTCACCGTCAAGATCTCTCTTTATATAGGTACCCTGGACGAGCTTCCAGAAAGATAGATTACAAGCAATACCTTCGTGAAAATTCTAGAGTGCCTAATACAAAGATTTTAATGTACAGAATAATCGCAATCGGTCTAGTGCCTATTACCATTCTGGAAGTTACAGTGTGTTTCACAGTTATGGATTACAAATTATAAGGAAAGAATAAATTATAATATTAATTTTCTGGTATTTACATGAGCTGAACTCATATGAATATTTATGTATAGCACATGTTTAATTACATAACGTCACGAACAGCGCGATCATATCGTATGTACATATGATGTAATAATAATACTAATACAAATACTAAATGGATGTAAACACTTTATAGTTATACATTACAAGTAATAAAATAATAATAATAATAATAATAATAATAATAATAATAATAATAATAATAATAATAATAATAATAAACAATAATTCGAGCTCGATATCTGCATTGGTCACCCATGGGTGAGAGAATATTGTTTTCAAGTTATACCTGTTATCGCACTTGCGTCAAGATCGAACCCTCAAATGAAGATCATGGTAGCACACTTTACCTCTAATCCATTGAGGCAGCAATGGAATCAATATTCAGTTCCATTTGTTTACCGCCTAAATTCGCAAAAGTATGGAGTTTATCATAAAAAATAACTGACGGGTCTAGCAATCTACAGCAATGACAATCGAATGTGTCAGGATATAATTCCACAGCCTTCAGCATAACGCCCGACCGCCTTTGGCTTTCCCCACAGTTTACTTGTCACGCTTATATTTCGGCACAGAATCATGTTACGCAGTCGGTCGATTGAAAGGAGTCACAATCACACTAAAATTATATATTGAATTTAATAAAGAAAAAGGAGCAGTGTACTCTCGGAACTCGCAGTAATCGCTGCACGTGCCATAGAAAGCAGGAAGCATACGGAATGCTTAAGTATAGATAAAATTTCTAAGGATATAACCTACACCACAAAATACGGATCATAGACTAAGTAACTCAAACGACAGAGTGTTAGCCTTCTGAACTCCGGTTTATGGGTTCGAATTCGGCTCAATTAAATGGTAATTGAACATTCAAATACTGGACGTCTGCGAAATACATGAACTTAAAAATCTACCTCTACGGGATTAATAGTCCGGGGCCTGAGAACAGGGCTACCTTCTTGTCCAAATTCAGTATTATGAAGTACAGAATTAGAAAATCACATCGATTGCACATCGTACTTGGATGAGGTTTAAAGATAATGATTCTTTTTTTTTTTTTTTTTGCCTGAAGGTCTTAGTAACTATTCATCGCACGCAAAGTCATCTTGCAAAATATATGCCATGATGAACCCTGCGCAAGTGGAACCTTGGCATTAAGAAGTGGGATGAGCGTTTAGATGTATGCCCGACCGCCTTTGGCTTTCCCCCACTATTTACTTGTCACTGTTGTAATTAGGTACTGAATTTCAATTCCTAAAAATTTCGTTTCATCACACAAATACAATTCTAAAAAGTTACAGCTTATTGCAGTTACAGAATTTTCCCATACACCATTTAGTATCAGCTTATTTATATAATATAACGTAGAGTCATTCAAACGAGGGCATGGTATTGTATGTTCCTTGCATTAGACTTAATTTTAATTATTAAAAAATATAGTTCCCCTCTCATGAAGATAGAAACACTGTGTATACCCGCAACAAACATTATAAATAGGTTGAATTTTTTCAGAGAAAAGTGTACGTGGAAGGAACATACACAATAATTTGTGCTCATTCTCCTTTTTAAGTGACTATACGTATTTTTTTTCTTATTCATTTCCCCAGAAAGGTACTGCTTTTCTACAGTTTATACAGGCATAGGATACTTCCCAAATCCAAAGTATTTTCACTTCCCCTTCCAATCAATCAATCAATCAATCAATCAATCAATCAATCAATCAATCAATACTGATCTGCATTTAGGGCAGTCGCCCAGGTGGCAGATTCCCTATCTGTTGCTTTCCTAGCCTTTTCCTAAATGATTTCAAAGAAATTGGAAATTTATTGAACATCTCCCTTGGTAAGTTATTCCAATCCCTAACTCCCCTTCCTATAAATGAATATTTGCCCCAGTTTGTCCTCTTGAATTCCAACTTTATCTTCATATTGTGATCTTTCCTACTTTTATAAACGCCATTCAAACATTCGTCTACTAATGTCATTCCACGCCATCTCTCTGCTGACAGCTCGGAACATACCACTTAGTCGAGCAGCTCTTCTTCTTTCTCTCAATTCTTCCCAACCCAAACATTGCAACATTTTTGTAACGCTACTCTTTTGTCGGAAATCACCCAGAACAAATCGAGCTGCTTTTCTTTGGATTTTTTCCAGTTCTTGAATCAGGTATTCCTAGTGAGGGTTCCACACACTGGAACCATACTCTAGTTGGGGTCTTACCAGAGACTTATATGCACTCTCCTTTACATCCTTACTACAACCCTTAAACACCCTCATAACCATGTGCAGACATCTGTACCCTTTATTTACAATCCCATTTATGTGATTACCCCAATGAAGATCCTTCCTTATATTAACACCTAGATACTTACAATGATCCCCAAAAGGAACTTTCACCCCATCAACGCAGTAATTAAAACTGAGAGGACTTTTCCTATTTGTGAAACTCACAACCTGACTTTTAACCCCGTTTATCAACATACCATTGCCTGCTGTCCATCTCACAACATTTTCGAGGTCACGTTGCAGTTGCTCACGATCTTGTAACTTATTTATCACTCTATAGAATAACATCATCCGCAAAAATCCTTACCTCCGATTCCACTCCTTTACTCATATCATTTATATATATAAGAAAACATAAAGGTCCGATAATACTGCCTTGAGGAATTCCCCTCTTAATTATTACAGGATCAGATAAAGCTTGACCTACTCTAATTCTCTGAGATCTATTTTCTAGAAATATAGCAACCAATTCAGTCACTCTTTTGTCTAGTCCAATTGCACTCATTTTTGCCAGTAGTCTCCCATGATCCACCCTATCAAATGCTTTAGACAGGTCAATCGCGATACAGTCCATTTGACCTCCAGAATCCAAGATATCTGCTATATCTTGCTGGAATCCTACAAGTTGAGCTTCAGTGGAATAACCTTTCCTAAAACCGAATTGCCTTCTATCGAACCAGTTATTAATTTCACAAACATGTCTAATATAATCAGAAAGAATGCCTTCCCAAAACTTACATACAATGCATGTCAAACTTACTGCCCTGTAATTTTCAGCTTTATGTCTATCACCCTTTCCTTTATACACAGGGGCTACTATTGCAACTCTCCATTCATCTGGTATAGCTCCTCCGACCAAACAATAATCAAATAAGTACTTCAGATATTGTACTATATCCCAACCCATTGTCTTTAGGATATCCCCAGAAATCTGATCAATTCCAGCCGCTTTTCTAGTTTTCAACTTTTGTATCTTATTGTAAATGTCATTGTTATCATATGTACATTTTATTACTTCTTTGGCCTTAGTCTCCTCCTCTATCTCGACATTATCCTTGTAACCAACAATCTTTACATACTGCTGACTGAATACTTCTGCCTTTTGAAGATCCTCACATACACACTCCCCTTGTTCATTAATTATTCCTGGAATGTCCTTCTTGGAACCTGTTTCTGCCTTAAAATACCTATACATACCCTTCCATTTTTCACTAAAATTCGTATGACTGCCAATTATGCTTGCCATCATGTTATCCTTAGCTGCCTTCTTTGCTAGATTCAGTTTTCTAGTAAGTTCCTTCAATTTCTCCTTACTTCCACAGCCATTTCTAACTCTATTTCTTTCCAGTCTGCACCTCCTTCTTAGAATCTTTATTTCTCTATTATAATAAGGTGGGTCTTTACCATTCCTTACCACCCTTAATGGTACAAACCTGTTTTCGCATTCCTCAACAATTTCTTTCAACCCATCCCAGAGTCTGTTTACATTTTTATTTACCGTTTTCCACCGATCATAGTTACTTTTTAGAAACTGCCTCATGCCTGCTTTATCAGCCATATGGTACTGCCTAACAGTCCTACTTTTAAGACATTCCTTTCTATCACATTTATTTTTAACTACCACAAAAACAGCTTCATGATCACTAATACCATCTATTACTTCAGTTTCCCTATAGAACTCATCTGGTTTTATCAGCACGACATTCAGGATATTTTTCCCCCTGGTTGGTTCCATTACTTTCTGAATCAGCTGTCCTTCCCATATTAACTTATTTGCCATTTGTTGGTCATGCTTGCTGTCGTTCGCATTTCCTTCCCAATTGACATCTGGCAAATTCAGATCTCCCGCCACAATCACATTTCCTTCCAAGTCGTTTCCCACATAACTGACTATCCTTCAAATAATTCCGAATCCACGTCAGTGCTACCCTTTCCCGATCTGTACACTCTAAATATATCAAGTTGCCTATTATCTTTAGAAATGAGCCTTACACCTAGAATTTCATGTGTCTCATCTTTAACTTTTTCGTGGCTTACAAATTCTTCCTTCACCAGAATGAACACTCCCTCTCCCACCCTTCCTATCCTATCTCTACGATACACACTCCAGTGCCGTGAGAAAATTTCTGCATCCATTATATCATTTCTCAGCCATGATTCAACTCCTATTACAATATCTGGTAAATATATATATCTATTAAATTACTTAATTCTATTCCTTTCCTTACAATACTTCTACAGTTCAACACTAACAATTTTATGTCATCCCTACTTGATTTCCAGTTCCCTGTTCCCTTATCACCGCTCCCTAGGCCATCCTGTTTCCCTGAATATACCTCCCTATTACCCTTCCAAACAAATGTCCTAACTTATACGTACCACTGCGGTTTAAATGAAGGCCATCTGAGCGCAGATCCCTATCTCCTACCCACCCATTAGGATCTAGAAATTTCACTCCCAGTTTCCCACATACCCACTCTATAGTCTCATTTAAATCCCCAATCACCCTCCAGTCAGTATCCCTTCTACACAGTATTCCACTAATAACAATCTCCGTTTTCTTAAACTTCACCCGTGCTGCATTTACCAGATCCCACACATCTCCAACTATGTTGGTACTTATATCAGCTTGCCTTACGTTGTTGGTACCAACGTGAAACACTACCACCTTCTCCTTCCCCTCCTCCCTCTCTTCTACTTTCCTCAACATCTGCCTCAACCTAATTCCTGGATAACACTCTACCCTGGTACCCTTTCCTCCACACACTTTCCCCACGTGTCTAACAATGGAATCCCCCATGACCAGAGACTCAACCCTACCCACCTCATTTGATCCCGTCCCCTCCTGGTCAGCCCTATCTATCCTGATAGCTGCAGAAGCTACTTCCTCCTCCCTTTTCTCCTTCCCATGACCCTGTTCCACCTGTCTTTTCCTATCCTCTACTCTACATTTTCCTTTCCTACCTTTTCCCTTCCTCCTACTTCCACACATCTCAGCAACAGTTCCCTGTCCCTCATCTTCCCTCTGTTGTTCTACCTGGAGTGACTCGTACCGATTTCGCACAGACACCTGTCCTGCATTCTGATCCTGAATAGAGCCCTTAGCCTGCAATCTCCTTCCCCTTAGAACATTAGACCACCTGTCTTCTACAACTCCTCCCTTTCCTTCCCCTCCCTCTTGTACACCTACTGTGACCTGTACATTGTTTGAGGGAGTCCTATCTTCTTCCTGTCTTCTGTGAGAATCCTAATTATCTACTCAAACTTTCCAACTCCTCCCTCATACCCCTCAATGCCTCGCCTCACCCACAGTAAGTACACTCGCGTTCCTTAGCCATCTTTACGGGGGGGGGGGGGATGAAATTAAAAATAAAATAACTTATTTGCAAAAAATAAATGAACAGAGGGATATATTGTTTGGGATAGTACACAACAATAAGGTAATTAATATACGACAACACTACAATACTACTTAGTCGTGCTCTATTTTTTTTATCCTACAACCCATGACAGGATAAAAACTGCTGTTAATTACTGAATATCGAAAGTAATAGCCTACACAAGAACTACACAATTCCAAACTGCAATTAAGCCTATTCTAATTACAACAACAGTATTTTAGTAAGAGTTTCTACGGATACCTCTACTACACCAGCACTACACAAATATTTTACAATAATAAAATAATCACACTAAATTCTAATAGGATATTACTCGTATACTACTGTACAGTACACTACAGTAATTTTAAACTACTTTCAGACGTATCCTAATTACGATACCGGTACCGTACCGTATGTCACTAAACTAAGCACAACAGAAATGAAATTTGCAAGAACTACTGTACTCAAAGATTACCAACGAAGCTAAATGCTTAGACAAATTATTATTAGTATTACGGTCTAATAGATACACACGAAAAATAACACACGAATATAGCAGGCAAGATACGGCACTATCTAAATGTACTGTATTTATACTACAATGTATCTACACTACACTGCGTTTGGTTAAATGCTTAAGTATCGAAAGGATTGCCGTACACGAAGAAAAACACGAATATAACTGGCAAGATACTATCTAATATATTATACCTTATCTTCACTACAATTCTACTGAAATTTGGTTATGTGATTATTACAGCTGGTGGATTACTATTATTTTCCCTACACCACGGGACGGAGAATAAAAGTGTCCTTAATTAGGCCTACTGAAAAATACGAGGTTGTCTACAGTAATTTCTCAAATATTTCTATCAAAAGTACTACTACTACTACTACTACTACTACTAGTACTACTACTACTACTACTACTACTCCTCCAGGGACTTGAACTGCAATTACTGGGATATATGAACTTTATTATTATTAGCTAACCGCTCATAAATACTTAAAGATCGAGGGAGCGAAATATAAATTACGGATACTTTAACTACCTACTCAGAAGTACAAATGAATCGAATACAAGGTCAGCTGATTTTTATTTATACACTGACTGACAGTGACAATGCAACACCAAGGAGGAGTGGTTCGAAAGGGATGAAAGTTGGGGGGAAAACAGAGACGGCACGGACGAATAATTGATGTTTATTTCAAACCGATATGCAGGTTACACAATGCGCACGGCATCGACTCAGTAGGATGTAGGACCACCGCGAGCGGCGATGCACGCAGAAACACGTCGAGGTACAGAGTCAATAAGAGTGCGGATGGTGTCCTGAGGGATGGTTCTCCATTCTCTGTCAACCATTTGCCACAGTTGGTCGTCCGTACGAGGCTGGGGCAGAGTTTGCAAACAGCGTCCAATGAGATCCCACACGTGTTCGATTGGTGAGAGATCCGGAGAGTACGCTGGCCACGGAAGCATCTGTACACCTCGTAGAGCCTGTTGGGAGATGCGAGCAGTGTGTGGGCGGGCATTATCCTGCTGAAACAGAGCATTGGGCAGCCCCTGAAGGTACGGGAGTGCCACCGGCCGCAGCACATGCTGCACGTAGCGGTGGGCATTTAACGTGCCTTGAATACGCACTAGAGGTGACGTGGAATCATACGCAGTAGCGCCCCAAACCATGATGCCGCGTTGTCTAGCGGTAGGGCGCTCCACAGTTACTGCCGGATTTGACCTTTCTCCACGCCGACGCCACACTCGTCTGCGGTGACTATCACTGACAGAACAGAAGCGTGACTCATCGGAGAACACGACGTTCCGCCATTCCCTCATCCAAGTCGCTCTAGCCCGGCACCATGCCAGGCGTGCACGTCTATGCTGTGGAGTCAATGGTAGTCTTCTGAGCGGCCGCCGGGAGTGCAGGCCTCCTTCAACCAATCGACGGGAAATTGTTCTGGTCGATATTGGAACAGCCAGGGTGTCTTGCACATGCTGAAGAATGGCGGTTGACGTGGCGTGCGGGGCTGCCACCGCTTGGCGGCGGGTGCGCCGATCCTCGCGTGCTGACGTCACTCGGGCTGCGCCTCGACCCCTCGTACGTGCCACATGTCCCTGCGCCAACCATCTTCGCCACAGGCGCTGCACCGTGGACACATCCCTATGGGTATCGGCTGCGATTTGACGAAGCGACCAACCTGCCCTTCTCAGCCAGATCACCATACCCCTCGTAAAGTCGTCTGTCTGCTGGAAATGCCTCCGTTGACGGCGGCCTGGCATTCTTAGCTATACACGTGTCCTGTGGCACACGACAACACGTTCTACAATGACTGTCGGCTGAGAAATCACGGTACGAAGTGGGCCATTCGCCAACGCCGTGTCCCATTTATCGTTCGCTACGTGCGCAGCACAGCGGCGCATTTCACATCATGAGCATACCTCAGTGACGTCAGTCTACCCTGCAATTGGCATAAAGTTCTGACCACTCCTTCTTGGTGTTGCATTTGCTCTGTCAGTCAGTGTATTTACTTGACTACACTATACCCTTTGTTCACGACTGTAGCCAACAATGCAATATTTGAATATGAGGAGCGACAATAATCAATAACAATACAACGACTGTTAACTATTACCGTGTAATCTCTTTAACTTCTTTTTAAATGGAAGTTTACAGGCGTATCGTGTTTTTTAATGTAGTAAATTATTACCTTCGCGATAGTTTGAACGGATATCTATACGAAATATCGGAGAAGTTGCTGCAGAAGTTACGGTACTATTCCTTATGATAATCTGCCTTTGTAAGTATAACCAACGAACCTACAGATATTTACAAATATTTTTAAAGTTAATATTATTACCTAAAGTATTTCCTAAACCTAAATTCGAAACAAGGTACACCTAGCTAGCCTACTTAACCTAGAAAACGTAATTTACTGAAGACCAACTGAATTACTTGTTACACAATTTAAATAAATATCACTACTCCCAATTTCTACCAACAAGCACTAAACACCACTATATAAACAGCACTAAATGAATCAGATATACAAAAAATTTAGCTATTTCAATAGGTTTTCACTACTTTACAATAATGCAAGAGCTCTCTCAACAGCCAACCGTTCTCAAGCGCATCCAACAATGCAATTGTAAGTCTGCTATATTTTCATAATCATAAGTGAGGAAATTAGATACACGCAAACCAAAAGAGGATGTCGCAAACGTATATATAGCTAGGAATAAATCACACCGGCCTATTTCCGGGGGTTAGTCGTTATATATGAAGAAACACTAAAATAACCCAATTTATTATATGATTAACTTAATTATTGTTAGGTCTTTTAAGACTTCAATGAGACCAATTTTAAGCGTAACCATAAGTCTTATGGAAACAATTCAAACTGTAACAAACATACGTCTGTGTCGAATATGAGCTTGTTACGAATTAAGTGTGAGCAACTAAAATTTTGACGAATTCTCCTAAACCCGTCTCCTAAACGCACTTCCCTTTAAAATAATAATCACTATTGATTTGCTAACCGCCATGTCTTCTGTACATAAATGTAGAGGCCACTTTGAATAGATTTTGTAGTAGTCAATCTAGTATAATTATCATGCAACCACGCTACGATTGAAAGAGTCAATCATACTAAAATTATATATTGAATTATAATATAATGAATTGGTTTAATGCAACGAAGGCTTTCAACAACTCAGTGATGGGTAAGGGTTAGTTAGGATAGGGAAGGCTGTGGCCATTGTCTTAATTAAGGTACAGCCCGATGTAAAAATGGGAAACAACGAAAATAAATATTCAGGGCCACCGACGGTGGAATTCGAACCCACAATTTCCCGAATGCAACCGCACAGATAAGCGACCTAAATCTCGTGGCCAATTCTCTGGTCATATCACAGATATTAAGTAAGTTCTTAGTAAAAAAATAAATATTGATACCAAACTAGCAAAACGATTTTATAGCCTATTACTAGCCCAGGGATTTCCCTGCCAGATAACCTGCATATATTGGAGTGTCACATGACTGTTTCACATCACTGGGCGCATTATTTATCCTGTATCATTCCCTCTCAGCTTGAATAAAATTAATCATAGTCGACAGTTCCAAACGCTCGAACAAATGCATACTCAGCTAAAAAATGCGAAGGGCCATAAAAAACAGAAGAATTCTAGTGGTTGCAATACTTAGTATCGTCAGCCTCGGGACTAGATATGGTCAGGAGAGTTTCGGTGTGAAAGATAATAAGTACCAGCACTTACAAGTAGAAGCCACGACAAGTTCCGGTCCAGTAACCCAGGTGCCGCACTACATGTCGGAAGTTGTAAGCCCCTGGTAAACTATGAAGGGATATTATCTTCTACAGCAGAGCCTCTCAAACGCCGAAACTCTCACGCGTGCAGAACGAGGTGCATAGGCTCTGTGCACTGTGCATCGGTCCCCCTCGGCGAAACTCGGCTTGACTCGGATGGTGTCCTGTGCTGAGAGCGACGAAGCGTTTGGTGGTAGACGACGTGTTTATCAATGAAATGGATAGGCGCACGACAACAACATAATAATGGAGCAACCTGTTTCGAAGAAAGCAAAGACTGCCGAAAGTCCATTTCAATCGAACTGGGAACTTTCGTATTTTTTTGTCTGTCATGACGATAACGCCAAATGCTTAATATGTGGGACGATAATTACGTGCGTAAGAAAATCGTCTATTGAAAGACACTACAACAGACTACATTCGGAAAATTATTGTGAAATCATAGGAGACGCCAGAGAGAAAGAATTAAGGGAGTTGAAACATCTTGAAGAAGAGCATTCTATATCCACAAATGAGGTTCGTTCCAGTACTGTAGCATTTTCTGTTTGGTTACGGGTTCTGCATTAAAAAAAATATGTTTACATTCCTCTCAAACATGTATCTGTATTTCTAATTCACTTCTTTAATATATCTAATTTAGGGCGAGGAAGATGAAGTGTGTAGCGACGCTGCTCTTAGAGCTAGTTATAAAGTTGCTTTACGGCTAGCAAGAGCTGGGAAGCCTTTTATGGAAGGGCCACTAATAAAGAGTATTTTCTTGGACGTAGTAGAGACAATGAACCCTACATTAGCTCCAGCATACAGCAGAATACCACTGTCCAGTATGACAATAACTCGATGAATCAGCGACATTGCAGGGAATTTGCGTGAACAATTGGCAGCGTATTCCATACTTCTTAGCGTATTCCATTGCACTTGATGAGTCAACGGATATTAGCGAGACATTCTAGTTAGCCATTTTTTTACGTGGCGTAGACGACGACCTGCATGTAACGGAAGAGCTCCTAGATATGATTTCAATGAAGGACACTACTACAGGTGCGGATATTTTAGACGCGGTCGAAATGGCAGCTGAAGGAATAGGACTCACTTGGGAAAAGCTATTTTCCGTGACAACAGACGGGGCGCCAGCAATGCGCGGTAAAGTAAAAGGGTTCACTGGTTTACTGCGGAAAAAGCTTAATATGGTGAATTTGCCATCCATTCATTGTTTTGCTCACCAAGAGGCTCTTTGTGCAAAAGTTACCGGTCTTCAAGACGTGATGAACGTAGTTGTGCGTATCGTGAACTATATTCGTTCTCACGGGCTCACTCATCGCCAATTCAAAGAATTTTTGGTTTCACTTGAGGAAGAGTATCCCGATATCCCCTACCATACAGAGGTACGATGGTTAAGCAAGGGAAAGGTGATTTTACGATTTTCTCGAATACGCCACGCTGTTGCTGAGTTTTGGTGGAAAAAGGACGTCCAGAGCCACTTTTACATGACCCTGAATGGGCAACTGACTTAGGATTTTTAGCAGATATTATGGCTCTTCTAAATGATCTAAGTCTGAAACTCCAGAAAGAAAATCATCTAATCAACGACATGGTCAGCAAGATTAAGGCTTTCCAACAGAAACTTCAACTCCTCAAACACAACCTTTCGGAAAAAAATACAGAACACTTCCCTGAGCTAGGTAAGCGATATATATACATATTATAATCTTTAATAAAAACTGTAGGTTTTACAAAGTGGTTTACTCAAACGTTACTATGGTTTTGTTTGACAGCATCTGTGCGGGAAGGAGCACGCTTTGAAAAGTACGTCGAGATGCTACAATCCCTTGAAAACGAGTTTAACGACCGATTCCAGGTAAAGTACCGGTATATCGTCAACTGTAAAAAAAGTAGATGATTTTAAGTGTACAAGCGTAACATGCAATTAGAAAACATTCGTCCACAATACCTCTTTATGTAAGTATGTCCCTTTTTGTTCTCCAAAGTAATTTCATATATTAAAAACATAACTTTTATTTTAAAAAGGTGTGTTTCTCGTTACAGGATATTGCTGACCTGCAGCCAATGCTTGATGTGTTTGTTAAGCCCTTTTCGGTAGCAGTTGAAAGTGTATCTCCTGATTTGCAAAACGATGATCGTCAAAAAGATCTGTTTTTCCATACAAAGACTTTGCCCGAATTCTACCAGAATTTGCCGAAGGAAGATTTTCCTAAGCTACATCGAGAAGCAGCTAAGATTATTTCTATGCTTGGTTCCACATGTATATGTGAAAGGTTTTTCTGTTTTGACTTGTACGAAAACTAGATTGCGTGCCAGTATTTCTGATTGTAATTTAAAGAACGCTCTCAGAATTGCTGTCAGCCGATCCCTTGTTCCAGACATTACTGGTATAATTGTAAGGAAAAAGGAAAAGAAGAGCTAGAGAAGGACACTACTCAAACCAAACGTAATCTACAGTATATGGCGACAAATATCCAGCATGCCGTGCACCACCTGTAAAGTTGTTTAGTACCCTGGTCCAGCGCCTTTCGGAAATGGGACCCTCGAACTAAACTGAAATAAGAGTTCTTTTTAATAACACTGGTAACCTTGTCCCATACAACTGAGCGTCTCCGCTCACCACACGTAAACATTTCGCAGTGGGGGAGAAACAGCAGTGAAGGTGAGGAACGCGAAGACAGGCCGAACGGGTGAGGCAGTTGTAGGGAAAGAGGAGTGGGGGGTCTGCACTCTGGTCAACCAAGCGAAGTCGTCTTTTGCACCGTGCACTGTGCATGCACCACGCGCATGCACCCTGAGAGGCCCTGTTCTACAGCAATATGTTCAGAAGCAATATCATAATAAGCAAATTTAGGCACACGAAATTATCCACGCAAACTTTGCGAAGAAACATACATAAAAAGATGGTACTAGTGGTGGTTTTTGTTTTAAGAGGAAGTACAACTGACAACCTTCCTCCATTGACACTACCAGAGAGAAAAACAGAAGGGTCCAATCCACATACCAAAGACCACGTACATTCATTGCATAAGGTCAGTGCGCCTATGCTCTAGTAAATAATCTGCTACAAAGACGAATTTCGAGTTGCCGGAAGTTACCACATCGTCATTCATTCTTAACATTATTCTCTGTCCCAATATGCGTAAAACGACGAATTGGGCGTGGAGTCACCGACCAAGGCAGTCACGCTGTTCAGGTGAGGTGTTCATTCGGGATATGTTGACTTAGAACTCCACTGTCGGCAACTCTACAGATGTTTTTCTGTGGTTTGCCGTATTCAAACCAGGAAAATGCTCTAGCCGCTTCCTTCCGATCCTGATGCCATGTGTCACTGCGACGTTGAATCACTACCACACAAAGAGGATCGTGTACACATTTGAAAGAAATCAGTAAATTGGAATAATAATAATAATAATAATAATAATAATAATAATAATAATAATAATAATAATAATAATAATAATAATGTATTTTTTATCTGACTTGACACTGTATCATTTAGTTATCAACGAGCGAGTAACCCGTGCGCTTAGGAATGCGCAGCTATGGGCTTGTATTCGGAGAGAGTGGGTTCAAACCCCACTTTCGGCAGCCATGAATTGGTTTTCCGTGCCTTTCTATTTATATACCACGCAAATACTGGGGCTGTACCTTAATTAAACCCACGGCCGCTTCCTTCCCAGTCCTAGCCGTTTTCTCTCCCATCGTCGGTGAAAGCCCTATCTGTGTCCGTGTGCCGTAAAGCGAATTGTGATAAAAGAAAGTTACCATTGTCACGGAAACACCAGTTTCACATGAAATCAGAACTATACAACGGAGAATTTACATTTTAAAACTCCCCGGGATTCCAATAGCGATCATCTTCATAAGAAGCCAGTGATTACGTCATTCGGCTATCATGCCTCTCTCATGTGTCATGCTATAAAGATAGAATTGTCGGTGAGGTCTTACATTATAATTTCATAATTGTATGCTGAATTTCATGTTCCGGAAGATTCCACACCACTCTCACACTTAACATTACTGTATATCTCATGTGAAATACAGTAGGTATCACGTAATCAATTTAAGAAATCGATAATTAGAAATAATAATAATAATAATGTCAGACTGCTTGGCTGAAAGGTCAACATTGAGGCCCTCGATTCAGAGGTTCTCGGGTTCGATTTCCGGCCTGATCGGAAAAGTTAATTAAAACTGATTAATTCTTCTGTCTCAAGGACTGCGTTTTTGTGTTCAACACTTTCCTCTTTATATTCACACAACGCACCACAGTACCTACCTTCCTCTACAGAAACACACAATAGTGATTATATCCCTCCATATAGGGTTGTGTCAGGATGGGCACCCGGCAAGAAATAGGGCCTAATCCATATGTGCTACTCGGTCGCACCCGCGACACCACAAACGTGGGAAAAAAGACATAATTATAATTATAATAATAATAATAATAATAATAATAATAATAATAATAATAATAATAATAATAATAATCTCTAAAGCCTTGCTTAATAAATTAGGCCTAAAAAATTATCAGGCAGGATTTTGTAAAGGAAGATCCTGCACCGAGCAGATCCTAAAACTACTTTTTTTTTTTTTTTTTGCTAGTGGTTGCACGTCGCACCGACATAGATAGGTCTTATGGCGACGATAGGATAGGAAAGGCCTAGGAGTTGGAAGGAAGCCGTCGTGGCCTTAATTAAGATACAGCCCCAGCTTTTGTCTGGTGTGAAAATAGGAAATCACGGAAAACCATGTTCAGGGCTGCCGGCAGTGGGATTCGAACCTACTATCTCCCGAATGTAAGCTCACAGCCGCGCGCCTCTAACCGCACGGCCAACTCACCCGATAATCCTAAAAACTAAGAACCATTCTACAAATTCGCAAAGCCAAACAAACAGTTATCACCTTTGTTGACATCAAGGACATTTGACTCTACAAATGGACAGTCACTGTTTAACACTCTAGGGGAATTCCGAGTCGACAAGAAAACAAGAGAATTGATCAAACAAACTCTAGACAACACAATATAGCAGTAAATTTACTGACAGAAATGTTTGAAGTGTATTAAATCAGAACCGGTGTCCGGCATGAAGATGAATTATCCCCACTTCCATTCAATCTCGTTTTAGAAAACCATATTCGTAAACGAAAAAAAGGAAAGAAACTAAATGATAAATATTGACGGACTAGTTAAGAAACAAATTTCACTTTGCCGGCTTAGCTTTTGCAGATGGCTTTACAATCCTTTCCAACAACAGACAAAAAGCAATTCATTCCACAGAAAATAGATCAGTACCAATAAATTAACTATGAACGTCAATAAAACTAAATGTATGATTATAACTAAGCCGAGTATAAAAAATATTAATCATTCAAAGATATATATATTAACAACACGGAAATAGGTGAGGTCGATCACTTTAAATATCTGGGTCTAATATAAGATAAACATTTAAGCTGGGTAGAGCATGTTGATTACATTGCAAAAAAAAGATAGCTCCAGTATCTGGGTATCTGGGCTTTTGAGAAGATTAAGATATGTTGTCCGTAGGAAAGTTCTGCTTACAATATATTACTCACTCATCCACAGTCACTTACAATACCTAAACGTAATTTGGTCTCGTTGCAGAAAGAACTTCATGAACTTATGGTAATACAAAAGTAGAGCAATCAAAAATATCTATAATCTTCCTTTTGACACACCCACTCGAGTTCTATACGCTAATAGTAAAATTATGCACTTATCTATGTGCACTGCTTTTAGATCATCAATATTAATTCACAAAATTAAACCAGAGTGTCCTGCACGATAGTAACTACACTCTGAATTCAGACATTCATAATTATAACACACGACAAAAAGGTGACATAGCTCTCTTTCAAATACACTCATATAAGTATGGCAACTGTAGCTTTAAGTTCTCAGCCATTCAATCACACAATCATCTTCCAAGAGATTTAAAATCGGTTTCCAATCTGTCATCTTTCAAAATTAAATTAAAGAATGTGCTATGGAATCAGTACCTAAGTAAGTAGTCAACTTTCTTGATAAGACTTTGTGTAATGGTAACGTAAAGGAAATATTTAGAGTAACGTTCATTATAACAAATTGATATATTTATTTGCAGCCAATGTATATGTATCATATTTACTTTAGACGCTAAACTAATTGTATTGTACAGTTCCTGCATATGAGCCTTTGGCTCGTTGGAATTAATTAATAATATAATATAATATAATATAATATAATATAATATAATATAATATAATATAATATAATATAATTTCAAGTATCTAGGAGACGTTATTTAACCAGCGAGAATAATTCAGGAACTAAGCAAAGAAAGAACTGCTAAACTGGAAAGAGTTTACAAATTCACCTGGAACTGATACAACAAAATATCTATATCAAAAATGCAAAATCGCTTAAGTGTGGCCAGTATCCATTATTCGGGAGATAGTGGGTTCAAACCATACTGTCGGCAGCCCTGAAACATGGTTTTCCATGGTTTCTCATTTTCACACCAGGCACCTTAATTAAGGCCACGGCCATTTCCTTCCCACTTCTAGCCCCTTCCTGCCCCATCATCGCCATAAGACCTATCTGTGTCAGTGCGACGTAAAGCAACTTACAAAATTGAAAGGAAAAAAGAAATGCAAAATTACGATACGGTAACACAATCATGAAACCAGAGGCATTTTATGCATCCGAAAGTCTGATAGCTAGCGGCAGTTTCTTTCTTTCTTAATCCGTTTACCCTCCAGGTTTGGTTTATCTCTCGGACTCAGCGAGGGATCCGTCCGACTCGTTGGCTGAATGGTCAGCATACTGGCCTTCGGTTCAGAGGGTCCCGGGTTCGATTCCCGGCCGGGTCGGGGATTTTAACCTTAATTGGTTAATTCCAATGGCTCGGGGGCTCGGGTGTGTGGCGTATTCAACATTAGAAATCATCCTAGGTAGGGCCCTCATCTTCACAGACATGCAGGTCGCCTAATAGGCCATCTACTAGAAAAAGACCTGCACCAAGCCTTTCCGGAGGCCATACGCCATTATATTATATAGCGAGGGATCCAACCTCTACCGCCTCAGGGCAGTGTCCTGGAGCGTGAGACTTTGGGTCTGGAGACATACAACTGGAGAGGAGGATCAGTACCTCACCCAGACTGCTTCACCTGCTGTGCTGAACAGGGGCCTTGCGGAGGGACGCGAACATTGGAAGGGACAGACAAGGAAGATGGAAGGAAGCGGCCGTGGCCTTATGCTACGTACCATCCCGGCATTTCCCAGCAGGAGAAGTGGGAAACCATGGAAAACCAATTCGAGGATGGCTGAGGAGATAATCCAAACCCCTCCCCGCTTCTCTTCTCAGTTGACCTCCCGAAGCTGAATGGACTCCATTCCTACCCTCGTAGCAAATCGGAAATCGAACCCTAGCCTCCAGGGTGGAAGATAATAAGACTAACCACTAAACCACAGAAGCGGACATTAGCGGCAAGTTACTAATACAAAAATCATCGGAAAACAAGAGAAGGAAATTCTGAACAAATTCTAGACCAAATTACAAAAATGGAATATGGATGAAATTTTCTTCATATCACAGGAAAAATCACACAATTAGAGAAATGTGATTAAAATTCAACGGACACCTACATAAAATAGATAATAGAAGTCTGACAAAGAAGCTTGAAATAACAGCAACAATTTGCTAGTGGAAATAAACGAAGATCTAAAATTAATTGGTTTTACCTAAGAAACCGTTGACGATAGAACAAAATTTAGAATTTTAGTAAGCAAACAAGTTTCCAGAGAAACCTAAGAAAGGAAGATATACAGGATGGAGAGAAGAATGTAGGAAAGGACTCAGTAAACGAATAAACATTGGGAAACATTGTACTAAGTAAGTTCAAATGCGCTCCTTAGTTCAGAATAACGAATTAATACTACTACCACAACTACTACTACTATTGCTAATAGTAATAATAATAATAAATTATAATAATGCAGCCGCGCTGTGTAGCCAAGGCAAGAGCCTTCTAAGCTCAAATTTGTGGCTCAGGCCGGTGATATTTGAAGGAGCTCAATTGAGCGAGTCTCGTGTCGGTAAATCAACGGGCACGGTAAATAACTCCTTTGGGATAAAATTCCAGAATATCGCCGTCTACTAATACCGTAAAAGCAGTTAATAGGACCCAAAACAAACAGGATTAGAATAATGAAACAAGCCCGTAATTGTATGAGACTTTTTATATCGTGATTATGGGTACAGAAACTCCAGTGTTACGTCAATCCGAAGCATAGATACGTGGCTTTTTTCGTTCCAATAAATAGGTACTACATGGCTTTTGGAATTGTCGGAATGTTGTCCCGTAGGGATTCTTTTACCAGGCGGGAAATATTGTGACATGAGGTTGGCATAACTTAAATGATATTTAAATACTACCGGACAGAACCAGGATACAACATCGGCGATTTAACGCCTGAGCTACTCATCAGGGTGAATTACTGGCCAGTCATCCTTAAATATCGTTACAGAAATTGTAGGCGGCCTGGCCAGCTCAGACTGTAGAGCGCTAGCCTTCTAAGCTTAAGTCGGCGGGTCGATCCCTGCTCAGTCCCGTGTGTATTTGAAGGTGCTATAATATGTCAGACTCGGGTCGGTAAATTTACATTGCCATCTCGAGAAGCAGTGCATATAGTTTACGGGACGTTAAACCAATGAATTATTATTATTATTATTATTCGGAATACTGGAAGAATTTGGTGTGGACAGTAAAACAAGGAATATCATCAAACAGACACTTACCAACACCAAGTCAAAGGTCAAGTTCATGGGTGAAATATCGGAGTCCTTTGAAGTCAAGACTGGTGTGAGACAAGGGGATGGACTCTCACCAATTCTCTTTAACTGTGTCTTGGAAAAGGTGATAAGGAAATGGAAAGAAGGAATCCCAGACAAAGAAGCTTTCCGTATTGGAAGAGGGGCAGGTGCTATACGGATAGACTGCCTGGCATATGCTGATGATATCGCAGTCTTTGCCAGTGACATAGAAATAGCAAAGAAAAGAGTGGAACAACTCCATAGCATAGCAGAAATGACTGGACTGCAAATATCATACAGTAAGACTGAATTTATGACCAACATCAAAGAGGCTCCCCAAATGTTAAAGTTGAAAGAAGGGAAAGTCAAAAGAGTAAAGAGCTTCAAGTATCTTGGAGAAATAGTTCAAGAGAATGGATCAGAGAAGCTAGCTCTGATAGAACGAGCGAGAAAAATGGAAACAGCATATCAGCTCACTAGAGACACCTACAACAAGAAAGCTTTGTCATATGGAGCCAAATTAAGACATCTGGACACAGTCATCAGACCTGAATGCTTATACGCAGCAGAAACATTGGACATGATTGGAAAGGGAGATCTAGAGAACATCAGAAAGAAAGAGAGGAAAATGCTCCGGAAGATCTTGGGACCGAAAATGAAAGGTGGGGAGAGGAGACTTAGACCCAACAAAGAACTATACCAGAAGACAGAGGAAGTCGTCGTATTGATGAAAAAGCGAAGGCTTCAATTTTATGGACATCTACAGAGAATGGACACCAACCGACTGACAAAAAGGATTTTCAGCTTCTTCAGCCTAAGGAAGACGCAACCGAAATGGTTTCGGGAAGTAAGGACCGACCTGGCCAGGATAGGAGTAGAAAAAGAGGACGTACTGGACAGAAACAAATTTAGACAAAAAGTGAAGGAGTTCAAGGGTTTCCAGGAGACTGGGGAAGAACTTGTGAAGAAGAAGAAGAGAACCTACACAGAAGAACAGAAGAAAGAAGTCAGTGCAAGGATGAAGAAGTACTGGCAGAATGTGAAGTCAGGACTGGTGAAAAATAACGTAAAGACTGTAAAACGTGGTCCATAGATGGCCTGAACGATAATAAATAAAATAATAATTATTATTATTATTATTATTATTATTATTATTATTATTATTATTATTATTGTACCGGGAGGTACACCTCTACGCCACACATTTAAATTTTGCGCCAATTAAAACTCCTCTACAGGAGAAACACAGAACTTGGAACTAAATCTACTTAAACTTCTACTAAATCTACTTAAACGTTTACTCTGAAGATGTCACTACCGTAATTTGGTGATTATGAAGTTGCCAGTACTGTGTGAATTTCAACATGTTTTTGTTTTCCGTTCATCAAGAAATTTGGACATTGTCTCAGAGAGGTCACTACAAAAAACTATGATCATGCACCCTGGTGCGAAGTGAAGGAACTCTTTTGAAGAAATTCTGTATTCATAAGTTTTTCCTTTACTAAATTTCGTTAATTCATTTTTGGGTTGGCAATATTTATCCTTTCTTTCCGCCTGTTTTGAATTTAACCAATCAAGAATTTCTGTAATTAATTCCCAACCAATCACGTATTTCTTCTTCGATTTTGAGTGTAAATTTTGTATCCTCCAACAAAATTCTGTGGGTGTGTCTTGATTATTCATGAAAGGTCTTGAACTTTCCCCGAGGGTTTATAAACTGCGGATTTTCACGGCTCTTGGCCACTTGATCAACATCTAACTAAGTGTGTGTATGTGAAGCAGGAGGCGGGAGGTGCCTCCTTCATCAGGCAGCAGGTTTTCAGCAAGGTAATGGCCGTTTAACATCTTTATTTCTTGCTAGCTCAGCAGTTTAACCCGCGGGACAGGTCCGAAACTTTTACCATGTAACCTACTTTCCTAAAAATGTAATTTTCTGCCGGCGTATGTAAAAACATCATAAAATCTGCAACTGTAATTCGGGAATAGAGAGTGATTTACCCTCTCGAGCTCCCCTTCATATTGGTTTGAGGTGACTACGTTTTGTAACTGGTTTTCTTCCTTTCTGTAATGTCTTAAATTATTCTTTTACGAGTCAGCTCCATAGTTTGGGAATAGCCCCTGTTTCATCGGCCTAGTGTCTTTTAGGTTTCAAGAATGCATATTTAGGAGTGCAAGTACACGCCTCCATTTAACGGTGTTCCGGACCATTTACTTAACCTGTTCTTTTTCTGCTAAGGCCCAGTAGGTTGGGTACGAGATACCCCTTTTCATTTGTGTAAGTTGTGCCTTGATGGCAAGTAATTGTAAAGTCTGATATTGCCTTGAGTAGGCTTGTGAACTGAGAGCACGTTAGCTCTTTTTTCATGTGTTATAATAGTGCCTCTGGGAGGCCGGAAATTGTCATTGTTGGAGCTAGTGCTCCATGTATTGAGGATTTTCTGCCCTTGCATTAAAATTTGTGCTTTGGTACAACTGAACTAAGAGCTCAAAATTGTAAAACTAGGGGCTTCTAGCCCAAGCGTGTAAAAATCACTAAACTTGGGATCTTTCTTGTCTTGTTTCTAGATTGTCATTGTACCTGATATATTATTGTGTTCACTTAGTGAAAGATTGTTAAGTTTGAAATTCTAAAAAATAAAATAAAATATAACCTTGGTTGAAGTTTTAAATTCCATTCTTGACTTTGTAGTTAGACCCGTTCACCCCGGCACCTTCTTTCACCTCTGCGTCCACGGGTAACCCCGTAACAATTATTATTATTATTATTATTATTATTATTATTAAGACTGTAATTTTAGGAGACCAAATATTGAGTTAATCGACCCTCATATTTAATTTTATTGTTGTTTGTTGCTCATTGTTCCTCGCCCAGGGAACCTTTCCCGATTCTAGAAATACCGTTTTCAGTTTATCACACACGTAGCCTAACATTTGTTATCAGCCTCAAAGGACTTTTGATCCCCAGTAAGCACCATCATACGTCAAGTGGTTGAGGGGTAATTCCGAACGACAGTTTTATAATGAGGCATGATTGGCAAGATAATGAGTGAATAAGTTTGCCGTCGTTTTCCTCACTGAGCTAAAAAGAGCAATAATAGCCCTACGGTTTACACTTTTATTTTGCTTGAGATTTAACGTCATTTTAGCACATCGAAGCATTTGGAAGCTTGAAGTATAGGAGAGGGCAAGGATTGAGAAGTAAGTGGCCGTGGCCTTAATTAAAGAACAGTCCCAGAACTAGCCTCGTGTTGAAATGGGGAACTTCAAAAAAATCCACCTACTGGGCTGCCAGCAGTGAGGTTCGAACCTACCTTCTCTCGTATGCAAGCTATCGGATACGTGACCCCAAACGCTTAATCATCTCTCTCAGTGGTTTACACGTTTCGCATCACCTATATCTCAAAATGCAGTAGCGTAGCCGAGGTGGTAAATACATGCTCGAATCGTCCGGAAGGACCCGAGTTAGAGTTACGTCTAAGGAAGTGGAAGAAGATGCAAGATTTCCATTTCTGTCGAGGTGCATAACTCCGAATTTCACTAAGCTACACCATAAATGAAAACTAGATTAGTGAAGTTCTTTGGGTACCGTATGTGATTAGTATACTTTCATTAAAAACACTAAATTATATGAACAGAAATTTAAAGTAGTCTTAAAAGTAATTCGTTCATGTTTTTCATATTCGTTTCGTATTTAAAATGAAATATGTTTCCGTGCAACGGTATATACCAATAATCCAGATCTGTTCGCGTTTCTTGCTGTTATATGACGACGTATGTTATATAGGAGTCCATCTGTGTGTTGCTATGACGACTAAAATTTAAAATCTTAGCAGCCTGAGAATCAATTGTTTTAAAGAGCAAGCACTAGACATATCTATATTATTTGAAATAATAATAATAATGTTATTGGCTTTCTGTCCCATTAAATACTTTAACGGTTTTCGGAGACGCCGATGTACCGGAATTTAGTCCCGCAGCAAGTTCTTTTACGTGCCAGTAAATCTACCGACACGAGGTTGACATATTTGAGTACCTTCAAATACCACCGGACTGAGCCATGATCGAATCTCCCAGGTTGGGATCAGACGGCCAGCGCCTCAACCATCGGAGCCAATCAGCCTGGATATTTAAAAAGAATTCAAGGTGTATAATTTTGATTGCATTCGTCGTAACCGTTTGAGTGTATTCAATGTAAATTAACTATTCAAAATTCTGGACATTGGCCACCAGAGTCAGCGCGTTAGCACCCGAGTCAGTAGGTAAATTTAAAATGGTTTCTCAACTAAACAACACAGATTCGGTTTCAATATCACAACCACTCCAATCTCAAGCCCTACTTAAATTCGCTTAAAATACATTACAATCTAAATTACAAAAATAATAGACTCTTCGCTGTTGAATACAATAATCTCGGCCTCCTAAAAATGGTATAGCAAACGTTACAATATTTCAGAACGGTTTCAGAATCATTTTATACAGTCAGTATAGAGGCACATTTTGACCACAACAAAACATCATCTGAGAAAATAATTGCCTCGTAGTGTAGTTGAAGTCTTCAGTCTTGCGGGATCGAATTTCGGTATAGTTAGGTTTTTTTTTTTTTGCTAGGGGTTTTACGTCGCACCGACACAGATAGGTCTTATGGCGACGATGGGATAGGAAAGGCCTAGGAGTTGGAAGGAAGCGGCCGTGGCCTTAATTACGTTACAGCCCCAGCATTTGCCTGGTGTGAAAATGGGAAACCACGGAAAACCATCTTCAGGGCTGCCGATAGTGGGATTCGAACCTACTATCTCCTGGATGCAAGCTCACAGCCGCGCGCCTCTACGCGCACGGCCAACTCGCCCGGTGGTATAGTTAGTTGGCACTGAGGAGTACAATACAATGTGATTATTTGTTTTTAAAAATCACTTATTCCGCTAATATCACTAGTATCCCTGAAGGAGTTTTTGCTAACTCTTTGATGTCGCACTATCACAAATAGACTTTCGGTGACGTTGGAGTATGAAAAAATAATTGTTTTAATGTGCCAAACATGTAGGTCATCTGCCCTCAATAGAAAAATATAGGACTTGTAATTTAGTGACCGAGGTCGTAATTAACTCATTAGCAAGCAGAATATTCCGATAAATTCATTATATTGCCTTGATACACCTGCAGTCACATTCCTACAAGATTGAATTCAAACTATCATCTGGTAGTCCGTTACGGTGAAAAGTACATCTCCTTGAAGCAAAAATAACAGCTACCAGGCTGTCTAGTACACTTATTCTCCATACTAATAACATTAGTTGCTAGTGAGTTAAGGTACAGACGTAGAATTTACCTGATTTGAAAATAAAAAACTACGAAAAACGGTCATAAGAGATACTGAAAATGGGGTTCGAACTCACCATCTTTCGAACGGAAGATGGCAGGCAGCTATACGACAGATATGCCGTAACCTACTTCTTCAATGAGTCCAATACATCTTTTAATAATAATAATGTTATTTGCTTTACGTCCCACTAACTAGTTTTTCGATTTCGGAGACGCCGAGATGCCGGAATTTAGTCCCGCAGGAATTCTTTTACGTGCCAGTAAATCTAACGACACGAAGCTGACGTATTTGAGCACCTTCAAATACCACCGGACTGAGCCAGGATCGAACCTACCAAGTTGGGGTCAGAAGGCCAGCGCCTCAAACGTCTGAGTCATTCAGCCCGGCAATACTTTTTAAGACCATTATTATTATTATTATTATTATTATTATTATTATTATTATTATTATTATTATTATTTTCTCGACGCATAATGCTGAAAAATGTAAGTCAATGTATTCTATGTACCGGTACCCTACATAAACTCAATTATTTGGCTAATAACCTAGACGGTGTAATCAAATTGACTATATAATTCAGGGGCTTTAAACTACATACCTGGAACATAGTTCAGAAGTGTTTCCACGAAATAGAAATACATAAAATAAAATATCAACCAGAAATGTAAGATTTAAATTTCTCCCGTCATATCGAATATGGAAAAAAAGGAATTTCCTCTTCGGCAAAAAGGATAAAATTGCCAAATAATAGACAATAAATATTTTTCGCGAATTTTCCCACTGCGACACGGTAAGGCATATCACTTCAGCTTTGTCCTTACATACAGTTCATCATTTGAAAGCGTTGGAACGAGTAGAATGGAAAACAAAATCCTACCTTGATAAGTGATGCTTATTGATGTCACCAGAAGCAGCAAGTATCCATTCCACCAATCCATTGTTCCGTTCTCCAAAACACTGGAAAATTTTCTTCTACTTAACCACAAATTGTTACACCCGCATTAAATAAATATATTGCTATCAAGAGACCGAAATCACAAGGGAAATTATTATAGAACAGTGATAAAGAACGAGTTTCTTTCCTTTATAATATCGCACATTGTCACGAAATTTTCCATCGAAAAATTCAGTTCCCTTTTTAAAAACGTTGCGTAAAATATGACATTAATATTATTAAAACACAGAGACTAGCATCGCCTATTTCACTGGTAAAATTCACTTTCCAAGTTTTCGCTGTTCTATGCACACGCGTTCGAATGGAGGAGTTCCCGGATTGCTTTGGGGAAAACACTTCGTGTCCCGCGCTTCGACAGCACAACACACTACTACTGCATTTGAAGATCACCGCAACTCCCTCCCTTGCCATTGATCGGAACTCCGCGCCATCGCCTCAGCTCTGGTGACTATACCTGGTAAGACGAGCAGGAGTTCCGGCTGCTCTGACGCGCGGTTCAGGCCAGTGGAGTCCACTACGCATGTGGCAATATCAGCCCACCCCTTACTTACATTTTATAGTTACAGTAATTAGAAGAGGAAATGACACTGAAGGAATTAATAGTTTTTTGACTACGCTTAAATAGGATCTTCTTCTGCCATTTCCATTGCATGATCACTACTAGATATTGTCGCTCACCTGTCGGAATTGGGTACATATGATCATAGACTGCAGGTGTTCTCACTGATGACCAGTCTTGTATGTTTTTGAGTTAAGACTAGAGCCAATACAACTGATAAATTCCATCATAACTTTAACCATTTTAAAGCTATTACTTGGCCGTGCGGTTAGGGGCGCGCAGCTGTGAGCTTGTATCCGGTAGATAGTGGGTTCGAACCCCACTGATTCCGTGGCTTCCCATTTTCACACCAAGCAAATGCTGGGGCTGTACCTTCATTACGGCCACGGCCGCTTCCTTCCCACTCCTAGCCTCTTCCTGTCCCATCGTCGCCGTAAGATCTATCGGTGTCGGTGCGACGGAAATCAACTTGTAAAAAAAAAAAAAAAAAAAAAAAAAGAAAGAACCCACTGACGGCAGCCCTGAGGAAGGTTTTCCTTAGTTTCCCATTTTTATATCAGGCGAATGCTGGGGTTGTAACTTAATTAAAGCTACGGCCGCTTCCTTTCAATTCCTAGGCCTTTCCTATCTCATCGTCGCCATAAGACCTATTTGTGTCGGTGCGACGTAAAGCAAATAAATTGTAAGAGAAGAAAAAACTAGATGTGCAAAAATAATTGTAAGCGTTATTCTTGTGTCCTATGCTAAGTCTTATAAGGAACTGAAGGTATCTCCATAGGAGAACCATCATTATAATTTAACTTCATCCGACTTCAGATCATATTTTTAAAGATAGATTTGTTTCTAAGAATGTATCATACAGATTACAAATTTGATACTTACGATCTTATTAAAACTAAAGACTTTAAATATGTTAAAAACCATATCTGTACAAATAACATTAAGAGTTATCCAGCGGGCGAGCTGCCCGTACGGGAGATAGTGGGTTCAAACCTCACTGTAGGCAGCCCTGGAAGTGGTTTTCCGTGGTTTCCCATTTTCACACCAGGCAAATGCTGGGGCTGTACCTTAATTAAGGCCACGGCCGCTTCCTTCCAACTCCTAGCTCTTCCTTGTCCCATCGTCGCCATAAGACCTATCTGTGTCGGTGCGACGTAAAGCAACTAGCAAAAAAAAAAAAATAATAATAATAATAATGCTAGCACCCCGATAGAGAACGTCTCAGTGCAAAATTTTGAATTACTTTGCCACTTTAGATCATTACTGGAAGTACGCTGAGGCGATATGGGGCATAGTTGGTTGAGGTATTCATCCTCTATGTCCAAGACAGTGGTATAGGAAGCTGACACAGACGTTGACATTTCATAGTGCTTAATATCGGAGAGCTTATTCACCAGGTACGTTAAAGAATTCAATTTCGGGACAAATTTCCAGCATTCCTGAAATGTCTAGCAATTATTAAAGAAGCGTTGAATTATTATCGTCATTATTATTATTATTATTATTAGTATTATTTCTTCGTGATGCCCTATTATTTTTTTCTATTTTCTTTACGTCACACTGACACAGATATGTCTTATGGCGACGATGGGATAGGAAAGGCCTACCAATGGGAAGGAAGCGACCGTGGCCTTAATTAAGGTACAGCCTCAGCATTTGCCTGGTGTGAAAATGGAAAACCATGGAAAACTATCTTCAGGGCTGCCGACAGTGGGGTTCGAACCTACTATCTCCCGGATGCAAGGTCACAGCTGCGCGCCCTTAACCGCACGGCCAACTCACCCGGTAATGCCCTATTAAAGAGCACATTTGAACTTGTTAGCTTGGTCTGGTGGCTTCTTCTTCTTTTCTTCATATTCACCTTCTTCTTCCAAAATCTCTTCATGAATTCGCTGTGGTGTTTTTTCTGTTCTTCTTGCCACTGTTTTCCAGCGGTCTATTTAAATTTTCCCACGAATGTGTGATTTGCAACCAGAATTTCAAAGACATTACGATTTTTTATTGTGTCTTCTGTAGCGTTTATTTCTTCTAACTCCTGCTTAATTTATTTCAATCATTTGATCTTGACCTTTTTTGAATTGGTTGTAGTTAATAGCTTTTAGTAAATCTATAATGTCCATTTTACCATAGTACTTCAAGCGCCTCCTACGTACAGCACCAGCAAACTTATCTGTTGCGTGGTACCGGTCTGTAGCTTTTCTTTTAATCCATATTCCATTTGCATGAGTGGGACCATATATTTCCTAAGGAATTTTCCTTCTTGCTTTCCAATTTCATCAATTTTAGAGTGGTCTCTTAGAGATGTAGTTTCTGAGGCATACCATACATCCGGCAAAACAACTGTCCTGTAATGATGAAGTTTCGCATTGTGCGGTATCACTAGTGAATCCGTGTTACACTATACGCTTTCTGTCGTTTGGTCGCTCTTTCTAAATTGGCTTTAGTGTCTAGTTCAGATGGCAGTATCACTTCTCCGAGATATTTGAAGGAAGACACATACAAAATTATCCCATATTCGCCTGTAGTGGGGATTTCTTGATATTTTGATGTACATTTTCTGTACAGTTTTTCCCATCCGATATTAGGAGACCTGTGTTTGATGTTATCTCATGTAACTGCTCTATTATTATCATTAAATCTTCTTAATCCGTTTACCCTCCAGGGTTGGTTTCTCCCTTGGATCCCACTGCTTCCACCTTATTGGCAGTGTCCTATAGTGTGAGACATTGGCTCGGGGGATATAGCTCGGAAGATGGACCAGTACCTCGCCTAGGCATCCTCAGCTGCTATGCTGAACAGGGGCCTTGTGGTGGATGGGATGATTGGAAGGGATAAGCAAGGAAGAGGGAAGGAAGCGGCCGGGGCTTTTAATTAGGTACCATCCCGGTATTTGCCTGGAGGCAAATAGGGAAACCACGGGAAGCCACTTCGAGGATGGCTGAGGTGGGAATCGAAGCCCCCTCTACTCAGTTGACCTCCCGAGGCTGAGTGGACCCCGTTCCAGCCATCGTACCACTACTGAAATTTCGTGGCAGAGCCGGGAATCGAATCCGGGCCTCCGGGAGTGGCAACTAACAACACTACCCACTACACCTCAGAGGTGGACATGTTTCAAATTATTATTATTCCTGCGTTTTCAAGGATTAAGACCTCACATGAATGAATTCCCTGCGCGTTGGACTACTTTCCCGTTGGTGACGCGATCTGCTAATGGATCTTCAACTTTCCGCGATACATCCAAATTTCAAATGATTCGGGAGATCGTGGGTTCGAGCCCCACTGTCGGCAGCCCTGAAGATGGTTTTCCGTGGTTTCCCATTTTCACACCAGGCAAATGCTGGGGTTGTACCTTAATTAAGGCCACGGCCGCTTCCTTCCAACTCCTAGGCCTTTCCTATCCCATCGTTGCCGTAAGACCTACCTGTGTCGGTGAGACGTAAAGCAACTAGCAAAAAAAAAAAAAAAAAAAAAATTTCAAATGCCTTCAATTCGTTCATTGACGAATCTTTCAATAATCAGGCTCCAACATCACAAAACAGTACTGGTAACGCATTAAGCTTCACAACACGCCTGCGACTTCTCAATCGGACGTCATGATTGCATACAAGGTGTTTTGATTTAACATAATAATGATAATAATGGTAATAATGTTACGGGTTTTACGTCCAACTAACTACTTGTACGGTTTTCAGAGATGCGGAGGTGACGAAATTTTATCCCCTAGGAGTTATTTTACGTGCGTGTAAATCTACATATAAGGGGCTAGCGTATTTGAGTATCTTAAAATACCACCAGACTGAGCCAGGGACGAACCTGCCAACTACGGTTCAGAAAGCCGGCGTCTTTAACATTCTGAGCCACTCATCCCAGAATTTTAATTTTAAAAGCATACATAGTGTAAAATCGGATTTAAAAAAAATGTATTTCTGCATTCCGATGGCATTCTTGTGTTAGCCAATATTCTAGGTTGTTCAAAAGTGACACCTTTTCAATAATGTACATGGTGATATGGACGCTGGTGACTATTATGTCTGTTGATTACCAAATTTTTTCTTTAAAGACGAATATGTTTTTGGCTGGGGGTGTATCTCGAATTAGCTTCATCTGTTGTTACCATGACAACCAGTGTTCGTCTATCTGGTACTAGGTCAAAAGCATCACCTCCCCTTCTATGCACTTTCTTCCTGTAAATAAGAGCTTGTGAAAATATCGTATCGAGTAAAACCCTTTCTACTCCTCGGTCCGGAATTAGAATCCATGGACTATGTGATTATTCACTCACTGATTTAAAAATATAAAACTGAATGAAAATTAAGTACAATATTAAAATATTCATGAAATAAAATACTCAATCGTCGGACTATGTACTCACACTTACCACTTACTTGATTACTTACAGATGCAATTGTTGACGGGCGCCAGATAATAGATGTAACGATAATAGAATGAGAGTCTTGAATATCTCTAGAGTGTGAGGTAATAAGCTTACTTAGACATTATAACTGAAGGAAACTGTAGGCATTAAATTTGAAATCCTCTTCACCGGACATTTAAAAGTTGTACAATAAATTTATCCCTCACTGGTTCCCTTAATTGTACTTTGAACACTTTGAATGTTATTACGACGTATTCCCTTGAATTGGTATTATTTTGATGTAGGTATCTCAAACCTAATTTGGTGATGTATCCTTTTAGTTTCACAACCGAGATGTAGCGTGGCTTGAAATGATGTCCTATTTCAGAATCAACTTTACAAGTAATTCACTGATAACTGTTCAGCTGTCACCGAACTGACACAAGAACTCAACCGAACAGATACACGAAACACACTCCGAACATATAATCCACTTGGTCACTGACGACTACGTATCGATGTGACCGCTTGTTCTCCATCTCATTCCAGTTGACTCCAATTGACTTCATGGCATGTCTCTTCATTCATCTCCTTCCAACCAACTGAACTATCCAACTGACTCCAGCTATAGAATATAGCCCATATATATATAGACATAAGTTATCACCCACACATCATGTCTCAAAATAACTATGATGTCTCTCCCACCCAGCTACAAACGTTACATATTATGTTGAAATAGCCTAAGGCACACCAGGAGTTCCCTAAATATGATCTCACCGCTAAATGCATACAATGACAGAGCGATGACTCGACTGTTACTGTAGCAGTATTACACCATATGTTGCAATGTCAAAAGGTTTCACAAAACATATCCAGTTAGTCTCACTCTACATGATCTTTATGCTAACATGCACACATGTATATACACCAATAAATTAAATACAATAAAGCAAGCGATAATTAATTAATACATAGAGAAATCCGATTATATAATTGAATCAAACTATAATAATAGTAATAATAATAATAATAATACAAATAACAATATAAATAAAATAATAATAAAATTAATAATATAGATGAATGATTGTAACGGGATTTGAACCGTTACAACTGGCTAGAAAACCCACGGCATTCGGATAAGAGACAAGCAAGCTACCTCTGCACCACGGAGTGGCTGCTAATAATAATAATAATAATAATAATAATAATAATAATAATAATAATAATAATAATAATAATTTGTTTAGTATTATGTCTGTTGTTCACGGTAAAATTGTCTGTCAAATTTATTGTACAATAATTTAATTTTATAAAATTTCTGTTGCTCACGGTCAAATTCAAGTTTTATAAAACCTTTGATAAAACTTTTCATAAAATAGGACATGTTCTATTTCGTAAAATTACTTTTACGAAACGAACCAATCAGCGAAGCTGACATCACGATGATGCTGGCGCTACATCGTGAGAAGATTGTGAAGCTCGATAGTAAACAACCACTTCTTTGTAAAATGGCAGGACCCGGGTGGACTAAGGAAGCTGTTAGTGTTTTACTGGACGAATACTAGAAATATCCATATTTGTACGAGGTTAAAACACCACTTTACCACAATATAAATGCAAGACGAGAGGCAGAAAACAAAATCGCCGAATTCCTATATGAATGCTGGTCTTCTAACCTCAACTAATTTTCGACCAAGGACAGCAATCCTCTACCTTCTTCTCTTCTTTTGATCCAATCCCAAGTCCAGCATTTCCTGGCATTTCTTTTCTTCCTTTTTACCACCGTACAACATATAATTGCAGCTAAAGCAGCAAGTTTTGCTTTGTTTGTTGGAGCCATACTCTCAAACACACTGTAGGTTGAACAGGTGATTCTTGGTTTATAAGTTTATCGATAGATAGCAGCACATATCCATCTTAGTTCAGAAGTGAGTTCATAGATAGTCATCCCGATGTTTCCACGGATTTTATAAAATAATTTTACGTGAGCAACACAACTTGTTTTCACCAAATTTTTATAAAATTAATTGTACAACCAATTTTGCGAAACATTTTACCGTGAGCAATAGGCATTATATTTACGAGATCAAAAATGTATTTCACTGAACCAGAGATCAAAACCGCGGCAATTGGGTCAGAAGCTATTATACTATTACCCATGGTACTCTACTCTGTATACTCACTGGAATAATCCATGATGATGATGCTTGTTGTTGCCCCCCAAGGAATAATCCATAATATTAGGGTAACAACATATTACCCTCGAAAGGACGTTCTCAAATAACATTGTCTGGAATATATCATCCTTTTATGAACGAAAAAGTAATAGGTGATAAAGTTTTCTAGGACATACTAAAGGGGAGATTCTACGAAGAATCACATTGGCATTGTGTCTTCCATTACATTCCAGCTATTTGCTTTTGAAATACGACATCTTTTACGACTTATCATATGACACGACGTTGTGTGACACAGATCCCATTGCTCCCTCTGTATTGTAACAGTACTGTACAATGCGGTTTCACTGCACTAACTCTATTATGTCCCGTCAGTGAGTCTGCCACCAGTTAAGCGGGAACATAATAATGTGAGCACTCATGTAATCAATATCAATTGTTTGGTAGAAACCACAGAGGTAGTCAGAGGAGACACAAGTTATCTAAGGTACAGAGTTAAATTACAGAGATCAAGTGTGGGTCATTGTCTAACTGTCGATAAAGGAATGCAGTATATTGCCTTTATGGAATGCAGAAATGATCATGACGAGTATCGACCGATACTACGTGTACTAGGATATACTAACTGTAAATTTGTTTCTTTACAGTAGAGCTCTATATAGCTCTTTAGTATATGTATCTGGATGCACGTTATATTATTTCGATACTTCATATTGCTTAATTATAATAATTAACACTTTTAAGTGTTTTTCTACACAGGTTTATGTACGTACAAATAGAAGCCATTTGCCCTATGAAAACAAAGTCTCACGTTGACAATTTCGATAGTGTGCGTAGGGACAGTCGAGTTCATGATGACAACGATGAGATATAAAGACATAAAATTCTGATTTAAATTCATGGAGGAGATCTCAAAACCCTTCAAGGTAGAAACTGGAGTAAAACAAGAAGACAGACTGTCCCCATTAGTCACCAAGTCTGTCCTCGAAAAATTAATGGTACAAACGAAAGTTTTCTTTCTTTCTTTCTTTCTTTCTTTCTTTCTTTCTTTCTTTCTTTCTTTCTTAATCCGTTTGCCCTCCAGGGTTGGTATATCCCTCGAACTCAGCGAGGGATCCCACCTCTGCCGCCTCAAGGGCTGTGTCTTGGAGCATGAGACTTTGGGTCGGGGGGATTCAACTGGAAAGGAAAATCATTTGGCCTCATCTGCTATGCTGAACAGGGGCCTTGTGGGGAATGGGAAGATCGGAAGGGATAGACAAGAAAGAGGGAAGGAAGTGGGCGTGGCCATAAGGTAGGTACCATCCCGGAATTTTCCTGGAGGAGAAGTGGGAAACCACGGAAAACCACTTTGAAGATGACTGAGGTGGGAATCGAACCCGCCTCTACTCAGTTGACCTCCCGACGCTGAGTGGACCCTATTCTAGTCCTCGCACCACTTTTCAAATTTCGTGGGAATCGAATCCGATCTTTCTGGGGTGGCAACTCATCACACCAACCACTACACCACAAAGGCGCACCAAATGTAAGCTAATTCTCTAAATTAACTAACAATTGGATTATGCAAAGGAAAATTGATGGAATAGTGACGTATCTCCAAGAAATACAATTTTTCAGTGAACGCCAGTTTTTTTAATAAATGGATTTCCTAATAAGTTAGTGATTTATTCTTTTCTAAGTAGCCATATTACTTCAAACAAAATCTTCTTGTCACGGTGAAATCCTAGTGCAAAGAATACCATCAAAGAGAAAGTGGGGGGGGGTCTTGAATTTCTGTCACTTTGGAACCAAAGAGGGTCTTGAAATGCGAATTATGCAGAACGGTGTAGGCTAGGTTACATTTTAGGTGTTCAAACTTACACATATAATGCTTAATGATATATTTAAACAAATACTTCACAAATACCGTATTTATTCACAATTTAAGAATTTCAAAATACATGTAATATGTGTAAAATGCAAAAAATATAAATTTAATTTAGTCAAACTTAACATATAACTGGAAATAAACGTAAAGATTATTCTCTGGAGTTACATCTCGTATTTTTGAACACGCAAATTTTCGGGGTAAAATTTTCGGAAGGATCTATTATCCCATACACTTCAAATGTTCAACTCACAATATAAAATTTTAAAAAAAATCATTATTACATTCGAGTTGAAGGACATAATTATTTTCTTTGTGAATTTCAATATTTAGCCGTTGAAGTAAAATAAAGCATGGCAGGATGTCCTTCATGAGCACCCAGTTTATCGAGAGGGCTCTTCGTATCTTTGACTTAGTCTTATTTCAATACACTGCCCAGTGGTCCTTGTTCCATTTAAAGAAGCGAGAATTTCTTACCTCTTTTCATTAAGGTGTGTTTGAACCATTGCCTACGTTATAATACAAGGCCTGGAAATAGAGCCCGTAAAACGCCATTGAAGTGGTCACACTGAAGTTCAATGCCGGACCGCTAGGATCGCTTTCTTGCCCCCCTGTCTACCAGGTTCGCGCCTGTAAACGTGTTTATTAACTGAGTTGCTTGTGAATGTATTATGTATTCGTCTGATGTTAAGCATTCGCAGTTCCAGTCATGGTTTATTCACGAAAAATTAAAGGTAGTGGAATTTTTTCACAAGTTTCCAGTGATTGTTCAATGTTCGAAACGTTATACAGAGGAAGTATTACGCATGAGATAGTACTTCAAGCTGACGAAATTAGGCCTCTGTTCCTAAGTTTCGATCTGAGTTACCGGCACGTCATAAAAATCGGGCGATCCCAAAATTTATCACTGGACTTTTTTTTTTTTATAAACAATGCTACCGTGACCGGCGATAACTTGAGAGGCGTCTTCAAACTCAAAAATCTTAAATTAGAAATCCAACCAGAAAAGTAATTCGCCCAACAAATTTTAGAAAATGAATGTAGCAAGAGCCAAAAATATTGTATTTTCCCCTGAAACAGTCTCTGGTTTGAAAAGTATGGAGGTGGTTGGTCCCGATAGCATTAAACACAGTTTAAAATAAACGATTTGTTTATGGAGCATTTTATGAAATTGTTCGATACGCATGACGTCTGCAACACCTCACATGGGATACCTATATTCCAGGAATGAGAACAAACGAGCATATTTTAGTACTAAAGATGAACGCCTCAGTTGGTTAATGAATGATTTCCTGTCATATATTAAGAAAATTAAAATGCATTACGAGAAAGTAAAAAAGATTCATGGGGGAAATGTATCAGGCATAGATCTTGACTACCCAATCCACTGTGGCCTGCGTAAAATACCTCATAAGTATACATTTGCATAATGCATTGACGAGGAACCTAACAAGCGATGAAATCGAGCTCTTCTTCAGCTATCTAAGACGCCAAACGGAAAAATGTCATTATGGTTCGTGTGGCAAAAGAACAAACAGACTGTAAAGGCTGTTTAGAACATATCTCTTCTCCAACTACTCAAATTCCAACATTGTGTCATGTCCGACTCGTTGGCTGAATGGTCAGCGTACTGGTCTTCGGTTCGGAGGGTCCCGGGTTCGATTCCCGGCCGGGTCGGGGATTTTAACCTCCATTGGTTAATTCTACTGGTCCGGGGGCCGGGTGTTTGTGCTGTCCCGAACATCCCTGCAGCTCACACACCACACATAACACTTTCCTCCAGCACAACAACACGCAGTTACCAACAAATGGCAGATTCCACCCACCCTCATCGGAGAGTCTGTCTTACAAGGGCTGCACTAGGCTAGAAATAGCCCTCAGATACCTAAAATCATCGTCTGTGGCACTTCTGCAGTGAACGACGAAATTTGTCACCTCGGCTACGCAGTACTTGCCCCGAAGAGAGTTACTAAAATGTGATTTTTTTCGAAAGGCATGTTAAACAGTGAAATTAAGCGTAGGAAGTGTAAAGACGAGAAACCACCTCTTTCTCTACTATGAAAATTTGTGAGACCTCTATTAGACAACGTTGCTTCAAGCCACTCAAGTAGAAGACAGAAAGTTTTGAAACTTGATAAGAAGCTCTCAAAAGGAAAGTTTTGAAACTTCAATCACATATCCAAGCCAATGCTGCACCGCTCTATAAATAAAGCACTGCCAATAATCGCAAAAACATTCAGTTCTTTTTATTTAGGATATAATTTACTTATTGACATATACGGCCATGCGAATAGAAGGGGGCAAGAACGCTATCCTAGCGGCTAAATGGTGAACTAGGATGTCACACGTTTCCATGAGTGCATGGACTTACACATTCAGTAAGTCGTCACGTGATATGTGCGCGCCGGGCTGTTGGTCATGTGGAGTTGCGGCACTTCGCAATATTAAAAACAGCGAGGAGTTGCGTCACTTTGGAAATAAGTACAACTTTTGGATGCCACTTAAACTACGACCAAATTTGGAAATAAAGTACTCTTGTGGCAACACATTTTCGTGTTCGGCTTGAAATCCGAAAAAAGTCAGAGATAATTTGCAGACAATCAAGCAGTCTTAACTCTTGACATTCCACCAGTTTCCGAATAGATCGAACCCTTAAAGGAAACAACGTTGGAAGACAGTTCTGGATATCATTAGAAAACAGTCTGGATCAGTAACTGGATGGTTAGCGTCTTGGCCTTCGGGTTCGATTCACAGCCGGGTAAGAAATTTTAGTCCTAAACTTAATTCACTTGGCTTGAGGACTGGGTATTTTTGGTACCAGTAACGCTAGTTAAACTCACACACCATGCAAAACACTGTCCTCTACCACAGTAGCACAACCTTTCCCACACTTGACAGGTGCACCCAACCTCGGCAGGAATCTGTCTCATGAATGCTGCAACCAGGCTAGCAATGACCACAAGAAATTACTATTATTAGAAAAAGGACTGTACTACCTACAACAAACAAGCAACAAATTTTAAGAGATAAAGCACAGTAGAATCAATGGAGTCCAACGATTTAAATACCTAGGGAAAAATATTCAGGAAAATGGAATCGAAATAAAATACAACGCATTTAGAAGTTAAAAATTTGAAACAACATATCAACTAACCTTACGTTAAACAATACATTTCCAAACCCACAATACTACGCACTGCAATACACGTATAACACCAGATTTTTTCTATGGATAGGCAAGAGTGTATTTTTACTGGAAACAAAATGGTGAGAAGAAAGAACGAAAAATCAAAGGATAGAGGCGTCAGCAGGTATAATGTTGAAAATTTCTTGCGAGAAAGACCTGCCTATCTCTCCCATGTTGAATGTTAAAAATTCTCGTATACTTTTCTCGAAACCTATTTGGTTATTTGCACCTTCAGCTATAAGAATAACAACGTTTATTTACAGAAGCCAATAAATGTTAGCATGCAATTTTAGGAGGTGCCGTTGTTTTTACCTAAAATGTGGCAAAATATTTCTAATTTCTTTTAGGTGTTACTCATAGAAATGTCCATTTTAATACTCGTAATTAGGGTGTTGTTGATGTACAGAAAAATAAGGGACAAAGAATTAGAAGGTTTCTTGAAAATAGTACCAGAGTACAAAAAAAATTATGTTATTTATTTATTCGTGTCAAAAACATCACATTATAAATTATACATAAATACAGAGTAATACATATATAGAATTAATACAGAGGAGATAAAAGACAAATATGACAATCTAAATAACTTTAGCCCAATATTCAGCAAACACTATGGTTTCAGAGCCTGTGGACATCAGATCTTCAATGTTACACCTTGCAGGACATAGTCTGAATAGTTATAAGTGCTTCGTAGTCTGTTGAACTCCACACTCGCACTTCTGAAAATTATCTTTTGACCTTCCGACCCCTGTTCTGAGCCTATTCAGAGTTTTCCACACGGGCCATTCTTCAGTGAAACCGGCAGCTGGATTTTCTGATGGTGTCACCCAATGGTGTTCAGATTTCATCTTCCACATAGATAATCGAGGATATTGATGTTGACCAATATTATCTGTTACAATATATATAAATGAGGAAAACGGTGCTTAAGTTTTACAACACAATATTTCACTTCAGACAATTATTAGAATATTCCTATCCAATACTCCGGATTACTTTTGTCTTCCTTGATTAGGTTCCTCTGTTTTCTTCTGGCTTTATTTATCATGTCTTCCATTAGAAGCATGTTTCCTTCAAAGCAAATTCTATCTGACTCTTTCAAAATGCTCACTGTGTTGTATCCTAATTGAATGTTAAACTTCTGCAGCACTCTAGTCCTGCCAACATTATCATCGTTAAATGGTAGCACAGTATCATACAATCCAAGATGGAGTGTATTAGAACAAACAAACAAACAAACAAACAAACAAACAAACAAACAAACAAACAAACAAACACTGATTTTGGAATTCTGAACTACTGAATGTCACTGAATGACTCGTTAGCATTCTGAGTTTTTCCATGCACATATATTTTATTAAAGATCTTTGTGAACTAAAGTTCAGTGTCAACTATCAGATTGCAGGACCTAAGCTTACCAGTTTTGACTTGTCAAGTATCCACATGCATTATAAACGTTGCTGAGAATTAAACATTTTCTACGAGGAATTTGATGGAGCTGTAATACTTGCATCAGGTTCAAGTTCAATGAATGGAGTGCACATGGCGGCGTTTTCTACAACATATCCACCACTTTTTAATCATTCGCATTTTCATCTAAACTAACCTCATTTACACGGCAATGTTTCCATGCGTAACGATTTTCCTTAAATTTTCTCTTACCAGATGCTTTCAATTGATTCATTGTATGCTCTGAAAAACACAATATCACAACACCACGACACACAATAAGATTTTGCAAATACAAACGAACAATATCAGAACTTTTCATAATTTCCAACATAAATACATTGCTTGGCCGATTAGAATGGAATCGAGTTCAGAAATATACCTTCTTTTAATTGTAAATGGTTCCTTGAATTCAAGGCTTCCCTTCGACAAAGCTTACCATATCCATTACAAACTAATGGTATGTGTACAAACAAGGAGTCGTGTAGAATAAAAGCATCTATGGATATAAACGAAAAGTGAAACCAATTAAAACGGCAATAATTATAATAGACAAGTGAACATTTTCCTTAACACTACGTATTCACTAATACCCATCCAAAACCCACGTGACATATTCTACGCCCAAATTACCTTCCACCGTGTGTCCGTAATTATCTTAACATTGAACCTCTGTTGTCGCTGCCCCCTTAAAATCTATTGTATTAGATTAGTTCAGATTTTTTTGCCTGGTAAGATTAGGGCCACTTGGTTCTCTCCTCGAACTAACCAGATTTTGAAATACAATGCATTTATAACAAAAACCTAAAATACAAATTACTCACAACTATCAACTAAACGCAATACCGTTGCGAATTACGACAGTAATGAATTGAAGATGATGATCGCAAATCAGTTGTAACGGTTCAAACCCCGTTACAAGCATTCATCTGTATTATTGTTATTACTCTTATTGTAATTATAATTATTGTTTGATTCAATTCTGTAATCTGATTTCGCTATGTATAAATTAATTATCGTTTATTTCATTGTAGTTAATTTAGTGTATATATATATATATATGTGTGTGTATATTAGCATTTAAACCATGTAGAGTGAGAGTTGCTGCCCAATATCAGGTATGGATATGTTTTGTGAAACGTTTTGACATTACAACACATGGTGTAATGCTGTTAAAGTAACTGTCCAGTCATCGCTCTGTCATTGTATGCTTTTAGCGATGAGATAATATTTAGGTAGATCCTTACTTGCCTGAGGCTATTTCATCACAGTCTGTAACATTTGTAGCTGGGTGGGAGTTACAACATCTAATCTTTTAGAAATGACGTGTGTGTGACAACTTATGTCTATATAAAGGGCTGTATCCCATAGCGGCAGTTCAGTTGGATGGTTCAATAAGTTGGAAGGAGTGTGAGGCCACAGATGGTCAGTGAGTCAGTGAGATGAAGAAGAAGAAGCAGTCGTATGGATACGTAATCGTCAGTGACTAAATGGATTATATGTTCGGAGTGTGCTTCGTGTATCTGTTCGGTCGAGTTCTTGTGTCAGTTCTGTGACAGCCGAATATTGAGTCATCGTAATGCAGACTAACAGTTTTCAGTGAATTACTTTTAAAGTTGATTGTGAAGTGTGAATATAATTTCAAGTCATGCTATATCTCGTTTGTGAAACTAAAAGGATACATCACCAAATTAGGTTTGAGATACCTACAGCTGATACCAACTCAAAGGAATACGTCCTAATAACACTCAAAGTGTTGCAGGTAGCCTACTGTTACGTGAACCAGTGAGGGATAAATTCTTGTACAACTGTTAAATGTCCGGTCGAGAGGATTTCAAATTTAATGCCTAGAGTTTCTTTAAGTTGTAATTTATGTTTATATCGTATATATATTATCGCAACAAGTCTTGCAGTTTCAATTATCAATTTAAAGAATATATTTTGTTTAGTATCAAATAAAATTTGTAGTTTTATTTCAATGGTAGAATTAGATAAACTCAAATTTTAATGGAGAAACCATACTTCAATGTCCTTTTCCCAGAACCTATATGTTAATGCTGTCAAGGTAAGCTTATTACCTCACACCCTACAGATATTGAAGACTCTCATTCATATAGTGTTACATTTATTTGTAGCTGGCGCCCATCAACAACTGTAAGTGTAAGTAATCAGGTAAGTACTAAGCGTGAGTAGCCTACCTAGTCCGACGATTGAATATTTTATTTCATGAATATTTTAATTACAGTTTAATTCATACATAGCTGCACGTATTTGTGACCCTAGAACCACACGTTAAAACATTTCTAAGCAATATTAACGTATGACAAGTGAATCCTTATCAAAAAAATGTTTCCACAAGGAAACTGCAAATGCTAAAAATATTCAGTCCTTCTGGAAACTTAATGTTTGATATAAAATCCAAAGGCAGGCATTTGTGCAAGTGGAGGTACAAACTTCTCCTAGTGCTCCGTCACTGCACTGTCCTACACAGCAGGCTTGCAGTAGTGTCTCAGGGTCGGTCGGCGAATGCAGAGTGGGTCTCGACCCACAAGTTTCCACGGCTGGTCCGTGGTCTGACAGCTCTGCACCCCGACCGGCCAACCGAGCAGAGGAGGGGTGGTCACGGCCCTAACGTGGCTTTACGTCTCCGTATTCGGCAGATGGAGAAGGGCTGGTCTCTACCGTCGGCTGTCGTGAGAATGCTTTTCCGTGGTTTTCCATTCTCCTGCACTAAGGCGAATGTCAAGGCAGCTCTTAGTATAGGCCATGGCCGCTAACCCTATCACGTTCTCCGCACATCTCCTTCTCTGATACAATTCTCCTGGCCTGAGAGACGGCGTCACCGTCTAGGAGGCCCGCCTTCCCCCTTCAGGGGAGGAATGAAAACTTTTTTTGCTAGGGGGATTTACGTCGCACCGACACAGATAGGTCTTATGGCGACGATGGTATAGGAAAGGCCTAGGAGTTGGAAGGAAGCAGCCCCAGCATTTGCCTGGTGTGAAAATGGAAAACCACGGAAAACTATTTTCAGGGCTGCCGATAGTGGGATTCGAACCTACTATCTCCCGGATGCAAGCTCACAGTCGCGCGCCTCTACGTGCACGGCCAACTCGCCCGGTGAAAACCTTTAGTAGTAGTAGTAGTAGTAGTAGTAGTAGTAGTAGTAGTAGTAGTAGTAGTAGTAGTAGTAGTAATAGTAGGTCTAGTAGTAGTAGTAGTAGTAGCTCAGTGGTGCACTAGCGGCCAGCGTCTTGGACAGGTGTGGCAATCCAACACACGAGCCCACTGATGGCTGGCAATTTCACGATTTTTTTTACAACTTGCTTTACGAAGCACCGACACAGATAGGTCTTACGGCGACGATGGGACAGAAAAGGGCTAGAAGTAGGAAGGAAGCGGCCGTGTACTTAATTAAGGTACAGCCCCAGCATTTTCCTAGTGTGAAAATGGGATACAACGGAAAACCATATTCAGGGCTGCCGATAGTGAGGCTCGAACCCACTATCTCCCGAATACTGGATTCTGGCCGCACTTAAGCGACTAGAGCTATCGAGCTCGGTAAATTCACGATTGAAGAACCCTAGAGGACTTGAATTATTTTAACTGAATCCTTACTTCTTAGAAGCTAAAAATAATCGAATAACTACTCAGATTTGCTACTACTAACTAGTTAGGAAATAAAAATAACTAATGAGATGAGAGTAAATGAAATGCCTGTAGCGGAGCCCACATGATAATGATGATCATTACCGCGCGAGTTGACCAGGCGTTTAGGGGCGCGCAGCCGTGAGCTTGCATCCGGGAGACAGTGGGTTCGAACCTCACCGTCTGGCAGCCCTCAAGATGGTTTTCCGTGGTTTCCCCATTTTCACACCAGGGTGTACCTTAATTAAGGCCATGGCCGCTTCTTTCCCACTCCTAGGCCTTTCCTCTCTCATCGTCACCATACGACCTATCTGAGTCGGTGTGACGTAAAGCAAGTTAAAAAATAGATGATGGTTATTATTTATTTATTTATTTATTTATTTATTTATTTATTTATTTATTTATTTATTTATTTATTTATTTATTTATTTATTTATTTATTTATATCATGAAGACGATATGTACCGTATAAGAGCTCATTCATTAATCAACGAATTTAGGTTACACGAGAATATATATTTAATGAGGATATGATTTTGCAAGATACAGAGAATACGCTAGCAAGAAACAGTTCTAATTAAAAATACTCGCAGTGAGCTGAACGAGAAACCATATAACAAGACACTTTTTGCACCTCGCGTAGTTTGCGACTGTCCCAATTCAAAATAAGGTCACGCTGTTATATATTCCTCGGATGAAGTTTTGTCGTGTTCCGATTTTAAACTAGCAAATGGCTAACAACATTAATGTCACGTGTCGACAGTCGGCTTCGCAGTTCATCCAACTCAAATATAAAGTTTGAATAGCCGATATAGCCCCTTACCCCGCACCAGAAGAAGTATATGAAATATATGAAAAAAGTTTGTGTTGCTTTAACCTGCCAATAATAAATTAAATATGCAACCCTTACGTACAATTTTAACTAGTGCTAATATAAAGATACAGTTTGAAGTCAATAGTCTACATATATGAAAGCAGGTCGGGTTGGAGCAATCTATACGTAAAGGGATAAGCATGAAAATAGACGTGAATTAACAAGGCACTCACAGGCATCTCAGATACTTACAAATTGGTACCAGAGAAGCTGATATCATCAGGATACACAGAAAAATAGAAAATTCTCAAAATTCCATGAGGGGCTTCAAATTTTGGGCTCAGTATAAGAACGCAGACGTCTATATTTATCCAAAGTGATAACCTGTAGGTTTCGTGGGCTTAAAAGCTTTCAGGAAATTACTTATTTTTACCCACTCCCCCAAATCAAGATGGCGGCACAATCTACCGGGCGAGCTAGAAAATTGAAATTTGGTGAAATTATAGCTTTTAGCATGTAACCGATGGAAAAATTCCAAGATGTTTAAGTTTTTCACATTTTACCGCCGAAAAATATCGAAATACCGGTATAGAGGCAATTTTAATGACGGTGCATACCTCCCTCGAGATATTTGATGACTAAACGGTAAGTCGTATACAAAACGAATGTCACAATCTTGATTCAGTTTGGAGAAAGAGAGGAGATAGGAGAAAATGTCAGGGGCTCCCTGGCCTTGGCGGTATAGGCGTGCTCGGTTCGCCCGGAAGGACGTGGTTTCGAATCCCCGTCAGGAAGTCGTAAAATTTAAGAAACGAGATTTCCTCTTCCGGAGGTGCATATGGCCCTGAGGTTCACACAGTCTACACCAAAAACGAGTACCAGGTTAATTCCTTGGGGCAAGGCGGCCGGGCGAAGAGTTAACCACTCTACCCCATCACGTGCCGAGGTTAACAATGGTGAAAGCCTTTACCTTCCACTCCTCCAAGGGCCTTTATGGCCTGTACGCAGGTGATTTTGCTTTGCTTTGCCTTTAGGAGAAAATATCATAGGATCTACCATGTACATCACTAAAAGGGGCGTCTTATTTTGCAATCCGTTTGTCGATATGACGTAACCTGCAGCAGTTAATCTGTAAATGAATATCTGCAGTATTGCAAACGTGCATATACTTTCGTCTACCGATCTATATTCATTTAAATCGATTTGTAGGGATGTAGAAAGAATGTGTCTGTCGTTATCCTAAATACTTTACACATTGATAATGACTGTCAGCAGGAGGGCGTCTCCTGCTGTAATCAAGTCTCACAACATCTATTTTGACTGGCAGTAGGAATGGGGTCCTTCTTGAACTCCTGTGTAACTGGAAATAGTAAGGAGGGCCTACCATTTTTATGAATAATTCCCTGCTAGGTTTGACTAGTAGAAGGCAAGGGAGCATGTAATTTTGTTCGAATCTCCCCTACCCGATTGTGTTTTGCAGTAGGCAAGGGTGCCCGCCATTATAAACAAATATATGCATCTAAAATGTGACTGGCATTAGGAAAAGGGGCCTGTCATTATAATAATTACAGCAAAACTCAATTTTAAATGGCAGTAGGGCAGTACCTGTCATTATAATGAAAGCTTCTCAACTGGAATATGTCTGGAAGTAGGAAAGGGGGCCTGCCATTGTAACGAAGACTCCCCAAATTGATTGTGACCGGCAGTAAGCAAGGGGACCTGTCATTATAATTAAACTTCGCAACTCGATTGTGAATGGCAGTCAACAAGTGAGCCTGCCGTTATCTCATCACAACTCCACAACTCACACCTTATTCGGGAAAGAACGAATGGGGACCTCCCCATGGCGTTTCTTCGATAACGCTAAGAGACATGCAATTTAATAAATCCTCACTCACCGCGTGTACAGTAATTTACTTAGAAATCCGTATATAATGTAGAATATTGTAGCGAAGGACGGGCATATTTTCTAGTAGCATACAGCAGCTGAATCATTGATACTTAATAACTACAAATACGAAGTTGGATTATAAGAAATTGCTGGTAACACATTTCGTGTTTACGCGACAATATTCTTTATAACACAGCCATAGATGCCCAAGAGAGATCCGGTTTATTCTGTCATCTACAATAGTAGGCCTATAGTAAAACGGAACGTCGATAATGACGAGCAGGGAGCCAAATGGCGTCAAAATAAAATGCCTGTAGCTGATCCCACATGACGATCATGATATTTATTTATTTATTTATTTATTTATTTATTTATTTATTTATTTATTTATTTATTTATTTATTTATTTATTTATTTATTTATTTATTTATTTATTTATTTATTTATTTATTTATTTATTCGCTGGGGTCATCGAGGACCACGTTAAGTCTTGTTACATTTGGCAGTGAACTTTGCTTTCTTTTGAGTCCAGAATTCCCTCATTCCTTCTGAGTGGGCCTGCTTGCGTTCCTCTGTCCAAGCGACAAAGTGTCTTCTTTTCGGTTGTTCGTCCCGGTTTAGCCCGTTCGTCACTATCTTTTCTTTTCGGAAAATACCTCTTTCAAAGGCGTCTTCCGGTTCGAACTGTAGCACTTGAAGGTCTTCTTTGGAGTTTCTAAACTAAGGCATCGTGGTTTTAGTTTTGAATCAAATAGGTGAAAGATCTTTTTCATTAATCTCTTTCCGTCCATTCATTTGAGGTGAACGTAAAATCCTGGCCATCTTTTGTGGATCGTGTCTGTAATTTTCTCTATTTTTTACAGACCTCCTTATTGGATCTTTTTATGTGGATGCCATTCTTGTAGTTGAATCCCATGATTCCCCTGATTATTCTGGGCTCCTTTATTATTATTATTGTTACGAATAAAACATCTGTTTCATTATTCCAATTTATTTGAGGATGACCTAATAAATGCACACACACACACGCATATTTAAACACAATCTATTCTAACTAGTTATGAATGGCCACATTTATTACCAGTCTATTTACAAATCTATCTACATTAAGGCGCAGCAAGGGACCAGCCCGTTCCTTTACCTGAAACATTAATCCTTACTTTCACTTTCCCCCAAATCCAGTCACCTCCTACAGCTACTGTGCGTAGACAGCTGGATTTGAATACAGTGCCCCTGGCTATACAACACAGGACGACTGTTCGTCGGTTCGACTCCAATGATAGTCCAGTACTTCACACAGTCCCATGCAGTGAACAATTGAACAGCTCAACAGCATTCAACAGCAGGGCGATACTCACAACGGCGAACATTATCTCAGGTCCATTTATCCTCGCACTCACGATAGCGCGTTTCCTCACTGACTCACGGCGATCCTCAGTCCACAGAATTACACGAACAACAGTAGGATATTTCATTCTGTCGTCTTCACCTACACAATGGTCTCTCCGACACCACAACAACAGCTCCTGGTTCAGACCTCGGTGGGACATTAGCGACAGCCAACACCTCTGTTGCCCTCAGCCCAGTCACCGAACCCCAACTCACTGAGTGTCACACTGACTCCACCTCGGAGCCCAACAGTGACCCCGAGTCCAGCACCGACTCCGAGTCCAACACTGGCCGACTGTCCGCGGTTAGCCTCCCTCTTTATAGCTCGTGCGTTTCGATCCAGAAATTTTACGATGTAACTGGAAGAAGAACATTCCCGTTGAACCTCCAAGGAACTCACAGGCAAGCCGACTGACGAGAACAATACACGGAAAAGCCGGCCCCACCCCAAAGCCGGCTGGGAGATTCCAGATCGTCTGAGTCACCAGCCCCTCCCTGAAAATACCGAAAGGAGCTACAACGGGGCTGGCACGTAACATTATTATTATTATTATTATTATTATTATTATTATTATTATTATTATTATTATAAGCCCATAAAGACTGCGCAAAGTACTTAGAATCGTGCATTTGCCTCCCTTTGTGTCCATTTTCTTTTTATTGTGGGCTTCCTTTCTGTCTTCAGACCAGGATTTATTAGTATTAGTCTTTATTAGTATTGTTATTATCTATATATATATATATAATAAGAGTTTTGTCTGTACATTGCTCAGAATTTGAAAATAATGGTATTTTTGTATCGGTCATGTCCATAGTAACAAGAAAATGCACTTCTTACTTTTCCGTAATTTCTGTCTGTCTGTCTGTCTGTCTGTCTGTCTGTCTGTCTGTCTGTCTGTCTGTCTGTCTGTCTGTCTGTCTGTCTGTCTGTCTGTCTGTCTGTCTGTCTGTCTGTCTGTCTGTCTGTCTGTCTGTCTGTCTGTCTGTCTGTCTGTCTGTCTGTCTGTCTGTCTTATGTATGTATGTATGTATGTACACGCATCACGAGAAAACGGTTGAAGAGAATTTAATGAAAATCGGTATGTGAAGTCGGGGGATGAGCCTCTACAATCTAGGCTGTAAATCATTTTACTCACGCTGAGTGAAATGGTAGTTTAGGGGAAGGCCTAAAATTATATTCTCAACTATTTATGTTATTAGTGGTCTAATAAAAATCGGTATGTGAAGTCGGGGGATGAGCCGCTACAATCTAGGCTATAAATCATTTTACTCACGCTGAGTGAAATGGTAGTTTACCTAAAATTGAATTCTCAACTATTTATGTTATTAGTGGTCGTATTTTAAAGAAAATGGGTATGCAAAGTTGGGGAATAAATTGCTACAATCTAGGCTGTCAATAATTGTATTCACGTTAAGAAAAATGGTAGTATAGGGGAAGGCCTAAAATTTAATTCTCAAATATTGTTGTTATTAATAGTCCTATCTTGATGAAAATCAGTACGCAAAGTCAGGAAATAAGTCGCTATAGTTTAGGCTGTAAATTATTTTATTCACTCTGAGTGAAATGGTAGTTTAGGGGAAGGCCTAAAATGTAATTCTCAAATATTTCTTATTAGAAGTGTAGTCGATGAATGCTAGATAACTAAGGTTATATAGTATTAAATTTCCTATTATTCATGTCTTATACATTGTTACCGTACTGGCTATGATCACCAAGATATTCATGAATTTGAATTTTTGTTACTAAGTCCATATCAGCGCCGAGTAACGAGAAAATGGGTAAACAGTATTTAATGAAAATCGGTATGTAAAGTCGGAGAATAAGAAATTACAGTTTACGGTATAAAATATTTTACAAATCACAGAGTCGAAAGAAAACTAAATGTGTAGGCCTACAATATAGAAAGCTCATAACACTGATCAACAATAACATTACATTGTTTGTCGTGATGTGCTTTGTGTCTTCTGTTGCCCCTCATCTCCGGTAGATAGGATTACTGCTGCGTACAGAGTATTTTTATTTGATTTCCGTCGCACCGACATAGATAGGTTTTATGGCGACGATGGGATAGGAAAGGGCTAGGAATGACTTAGGCCTTAATTAAGGTACAGGCCCAACATTTGACTGGTGTGAAAGTGGGAAACCACAGAATACCATCTTCAGCGCTGCCAACAATGGGGTTCGAATCCACTATCTCTCGGATGCAAGCTCACAGCTGCGCACCGCTAACCACACGGTCAACTCGCCCAGTCGGACAGAGTGTAACAGCCTGCCTGAATATTGATGGGAAGTAGCTGGTGAGTTAGATAACTTTCTTCTTTAGCATGCCATTCCCCTGGTTTATAAATTTTCTGATACTACTGGTACGTAACACACTGGATCATCATAGCATTCGGGCTATTCAATCCCTACTCTGAGGCACTGATTGGAATGAACATTGTGCATATTTAGCGGAATAATGACAGATGAGTGTTCATGGCAATCTGCGGCCTGATCATCCCAGCTCTGGAACTTTGGACTATTAGATTGGCACCGCAATCTAACCGCAGCACTGTTCGTTAAAAGTGATAAAACGTGCGGCTTTCCATTTGATCGAGTATTTTATATGATAGCATTGCTTTTAATCGCTACATTCATACTTACGTTTTTGTAATGACCTATGTTGATTTCAGTTAGGAAAACCACAAAGTCAGTCTTTCTGAGAATCCCGTAGCGAAGCACGGGTACATCAGCTAGTTATCAATATTATTATTAGAAGTTTCTCGCGGCAGTGAATCCCTGCGGGTGTACCGGGTGTCCACAATTGAAGTTATGGTATTCAACGCGATACAGCACGGGATATAATAATCGTAGAAGTCTGAAATTTCGTAGATATCCTAATGATCGTTGCAGGATTCAAAATAATATTAATTATAATCACCATTATTAGCATCATCGTCGCTCCTTCGGAGTAAAGTTTACAGAAGAAGCCAAAAACTCAGTAGTCAGCAATGGCCAGAGAAATGTTCCTGGTATTTTCATTACATAATGATAGCCCAATTATTACTCGACCGTTGGAGTCATATGTTCCCTTCTCAGGGAATGAGTGGATTTCGAAATGACAAAATTAAAAAAGCAATACAGCATAAGTAAGCATTTTTACATACCTAGTCAATGGGAGGTACGAACTGGCACACTTAGCATGACTAGTTCGGAAAGGGGACTCTATGTAATGGTAGACAAAAAAGTTATATCAAAACAAGATTTTATGGAAAATGAACAGGCTTAACTCGTTTCTGAATTGCTCTCTGAAAACAGTTACAAGCTACGAAAAAATTTGTGTAGCCCTTGAGAGAACTCCACGTACCTCTAGTGGTACACGTACCGCACTTTGAATATCACTGGTCTAGGACAACTTGTATCTTACCCCTATTAATTTGTTTTAGTGCAAGTATTTATTTACGTCACGAGTATGAACAGTGTTATTAGAATAATAATTATAATTGGGCTATATTTATAATTATAAGAAGGTCGGTTAAAAAAAAAATAATCCTACCCGATGATACACCAAACTCCATGTTATATAGTCCAAGGAAATGACTACTCTGCACCGAATGAGAGGCTAATATTCAGCACTATAATACTTACTCCCAATTGAGGACGGACAGCTGCATCATGTACAAAAGTTTTCCCATGAACAGAACATGGTGCTCCATAAACTGAACACCAATAAAGAAAGTTATGGTGTCAGTTAAGGGAGAGGAGTGGTTTTGTACGCTGATCACCCGAAAGCAAATTCCTGGATGTCTCGCAAGTCACCTTGGTCTTTATCCAGAACTTTCAGCTCAACCTGTTGCCGCTAAAACGGTTGCAACAAGGCTGAAACGCTTGGACATGTGCTGGGGTTGTTCAGGAGCACCAAACTACTGCGTAACAATCGTCACCATACAGTAAGGACATCAATTGCTCAAGGCCTGAGCAAAGTGGATGGGAGGTGCACGAAGAAGTTCACTGCGTCTCTACCGATGACTCAACGAGAAGAGTGGACATCGTAGCCATCAATAACAAAGAGATAAAACGATGGTGTTAGATCCTAACCATTCGCTTCGAGAAGGACAAGCAAGAAGCCCAGGATGTTAATCTGGAAAACAAGCGATTTTTACACCATGTCTGCCTTATCTATTAGCTAAATATAATATTCCTCTTGGTCACTGGGTTGTCAGAGGCCTCCTGCTTAGATCCAGAGGTAACCTGCCGAAGTACACATCAACTATCCTTCAAAATTTAAAAATTCCTTTTTACAACATAGAGAAAATGTAATACAGATCATACGAGATTATCTGCAAATTATACAGTTCCATTTATACCTGAAATCGTAATCTCCGTACGATGAATTTTCCGGAAAAGATATGATTTCATCATTATAATTATTGTACAATCGCGATCGCCAAAGTTGAGGGTGGAAAAGGAAACAGGTAACGTTTGGGCGAAGATTTTGGCCAACCCTGAGCATGAAGGAGAAGTAAACAAGGCAACGTCACATGTGTTCGTCTTCCAGGAGGTGTGCTGGTGGTGGTGGTGATTATTGTTTTAAGAGGAATTACAACTAGGCAACCATCCTCTATATAACACTAAATCTGACGGGAAAATGGAAGAGATCCGACACTTCGAAAAAAGAAGATATCGGCCAAAGGAAGACAAGGGCCACGAAAGGCGTGAAAATGAAAGACGCCCTAGCCCTCGCAAACCTAATAGTGTAGGGGTAGGAAAACAACAAGAGTTGACCAAGAGAGGTCGGATAGGATAGATGAAAGTGAGGAGCCTGGCACAAGTACGTGGAAGCAATGCCAGGACTCAGCTGAGGGCCCCGTGGTCGCCAACTCACTCTCTAAAGTTCATATCCCCTGGGGCCCCCTTCAGTCACCTCTTACGACAGGCAGGAGTTACCGTGGGTGTTATTCTACCGCCCCCACCCACAGGGGGACGAGGAGGTGTGGCTTGTGACGTTGCGCACTCAGAGGTCACTCCCAACTACTTGTTTCCGGAACTGATTAAAATGTTTCTATGGTTAAACATTCTGGCTATACTAGCTTTTCCTAATCAAGGAAAACAATTAATTCACTGTAATTTAACTGCGATATACAGTGCACGATGTAATCCCACCCAAAAAAGTAAAGTCATCTCCGTACAGGCCAGGAAGGCCCTTGGAGGGGTGGAAGGTAAAGGCTTTCACTATACGTAACCTCGGCACTTGATGGGGTAGAGTGGTTCGTTGTACGCCCGGCCGCCTTTGCCCCCAGGAATTAACCTGGTACTCATTTTTGGTATAGGCTGAGTGAACCTCAGGGCCATGTGCACCTGCGGAATTGGAAATCTCGTTTCTTAAATTTTTCGACTTCCTGACAGGGAATCGAACACACGTCCTTCCTGGTGAACCATGCACGCCTTTACCACCTCGGCTAGGCAGCCCCTGGTGAGAGAGAATTCATATTTGATTGAGTGATTGAACTCTCTCAGCCTACATCCACGGAACTCCAGCAGATAAGGTGAGAATATTCCATATGTATGAATGCATGTCCGAATGAATGAATGAATGAATGAATGAATGAATGAATGAATGAATTCATGCATGCATGCAAAAAGGTCCCGACCCCAGTCACGGATAACCACTGACGAGGGAGATAGCTCTTATTTTTGATTCATTCATGCATGAATGGGTGAATACTTCTCTCTCCCTATATTTTGCTTTGGCTGAGTGGCTCAGATGGTTGAGGCACTGGCCTCTGGCCCCAACTTTGCAGCTTTGACCCTGGCTCAGTCCGGTGGTATTTGAAGGTGTTCAGATAGTTCAGCTTCGTGTCCGTAGATTTGCTGGCACGTACAAAATACTTCTGCGGGACTATATTCCGGCACCTTGGGTCCCTGTAAAACGTAAAAGTAGTTAGTGGGACGTAAAGCCAGTAACATTATTCTTATTATTACTACATACTTTGCTTAGAGGCCAGTGGAAATACCAAGCAATTACCATGCCTTCTCCCCCGCAGCATGTTTTAGCATACTTTTAAAAGTACATAACATTTTTAACGTCTTTAGATATTAGGTAAGTACACTTAAGAAAATGGAAATTGCAACACCATGAAGGCATTGGTCGTTTGTGTTGGTTTTCAAGATATGGAACGACGCTATGTAGGTATGTAAAGGATCAAAGTTCTAGACCCATTGGATTGTTGCTACAGGTCTCCCCACGTGATTGGTCGCGGAGGAATCAACTCCAGTATACGGACTCTGGTGTAGCGTAGTTGACTTGCGGTCTGTGCAGTGAAGTGTTCCTCGTCAAACATGCCTCGACGACCGAGAAGAGTACGCTATCAACAACTGTCGCCGTTTGAGAGGGCTCGGATAATTGGGCTGTATGAAGCTGGATTATCGCTAAGGACTGTCGCTGCACGTGTTGGCCGACAGGCTTTTACGGTACAACGTGTATGGCAGCAGTGGTCAAATGAAGGTACCCACACTCGTAGAACTGGCACAGGCCCAGCGCGACAGAAAACTGTGAGAGAGGATCGCCGCATCATTCGGATGGCCCCGATGGAACCCCATGCAACAGCAGCGCAAATTCGATCAGCTGTGGCACCCCACGTTACACAACAAACATTTGGTAATCGCCTGGATGCAGCTGGCTTACGAGCCCGTGTCCCTTCAGAAGGTGTTTCACTGACCCTACAACAGCGACGTGTAAGGCTGGCCTGGTGTCGAGAAACATCGACGTGGGTCGACGAATGGCACAGGATCGTCTTTAGTGATGAATCGCGCTTCTGTCTTGCTCGCAGTGATCGCCGGTATCATGTGCGCCTATGTAACCTGGAGAGGAGCCGCCTAGATCTTATTGTCGAGAGGCACACAGGGCCAACACCAAGCATTATGGTCTGGGGAGCTATTGGCTTTAATGTGAAATCACAATTAGTGCTTGTTGAGGGCACTATGACTGCTCGACAGTACGTTGATAGGGTACTCAATCCAGTGGTTGTCCCTATGATGGCGAACATTGCTAATGGGATGTTTTAGCAGGACAATGGCCGGATTCACACCACACGCATCTCCAGAGAAGCTCTCCACGAGATCACAACCTTAGTATGGCCCGCCAGATTCCCGGACCTCAGTCCTATTGAGCATGTATGGGACATGATGGGTCGACAACTGGCCAAATGTCCTCAGCCACCCACAACTCTGGAAGAACTGACCCATACAGTGCAGCAAGCATGGGCCACAATTTCTCAGGAAGCGATCCAGGGCCTTATCGACTCCATGCCTCGACGAATTCATCAATGTATTGCAGCTCGTGGTGGGCACATCCTGTATTGATTGTTGTCCAAACTTGCGGTCAGAGGGACCTGAAAGTGTCATCATCGAATCACAACCAAACACTCGTCCTGCATGTTTAATTGCAGCAATGTAGCACCATTCCTTCTGGGTGTTGCAATTTCCATTTTCTTCAGTGTATGATACGAATAAAATTCCAAATTTTGTTATTGCAAAATTATGTAACTTTCATCAATCATCAAAACGTATATAAATTTGCAGTGCTTCCATCCATGTCGGCATGTGATTAAAAATCTAGAATTATGAGATGTGAATTCCTTCACACAATTCTCTCTGGACAAGCGGAAATATTTTTACCTTTATGCAGTAGAAAAGTACATTGTGTTTTCAAGGGATAAATGCTAACTGTTCGGCTCCGTGGCTAAATGGTTAGCATGCATTCCTTTGGTCGCAGGGTTCCCGGATTCGATTCTCAGCAGGAACGGGGGGTTTTATTGTAATTGGTTAACTACACTGGCACGGGTGCTGGGTGTATGTATCTCTACATCATCGTTGCATCCTCATCATTACGCGCAGGTCACCTACGGGAGTCAAATTAAAAGCCTTGCATCTGACGAGCCGAACTTGTCCTCGGACACTCCTGGCACTAAAAGCCATACGCTATTTCATTTCAATACCAACTTATTGTGTTGAGAATCGAGCTTGCCACTTCAGGAATAGGGGTCCCGGGTTCGATTCTTAGCAAGATTATATTACTACTAGCTGTCATTGACGGGACAGCCTTATACCATGTACAAAGGTGTCTAACTCCTCAACTACTTTCTTCCAAAATTCAGGCGTGCTGTTTTACTCAGGACGCAGCAGTAATCCCACCTATCGGCAGCAGAAGAGACAAATCACATCACAACAATGGTCAATGTAATGTTATTGTTGATAAGTTATATGAGCTTTCGATATTATAGGCCTTCATATTTAGTTTTCTTCCGACTCTGTGATATTAGAGCATCTAAATTAAAGACAGTCCTTCCTTTCTTCCTTCATGACCCCCTCTTATCTTCATTGTCTATAACTTTCGTTATGTAATACTTTTCGATGGGACCAATAACATAGGCAGTTTAAAAAAAGAATTTAGGAACCATCCCCTAAACTACTATTTTATCCACCGTGAATAAGAATTATTTATAGCCTAGATTGTTGTACCTTATTCCCAGACTTTACATACCGGTTTTAATTAAATCCTTTCACCTGTTTTCTCCTGGTTGATATTGACTTAACAAAAAAACTTGAAATTTATGAATATTTCTGTTATCATAGCCGGAAGAATAAAAATACGTAAGACATACATGATCGGAAATGTAATTCTGTATAACATTAGTTATGTAGTATTTATCGATAGGACCACTAATAACATAAATATTTGAGGATTATATTTTAGGCCTTCCACTAAACTATCATTTCACTCAACGTGAATGCAATTATATATAGCCTAGATCAGGGCCTCTCAAACGCCGAAAATATCACGCGTGCAAATCGAGGCGCAAGAGCTCCGTGTAGTGTGCATCGGTCCCGCTCGGCTCGGCTCGGCTCGGACCAACGCTTCGTCTCTGGGCTACTCGGCTAAGCTCGGCTCAAATCGGTTCAACTCGGCTCGGATTTGGAGCGCTACGGAGCAAGTGAGGAAGAGGGAGACAGGGGGAGCGAGCGAGACAGGCGTGGGGAAAGAGAGAGACAGCGCTATTGCTCCAAATCGAGGAGTGGGGGGTCTGCACTCTGGTAAACCAAACGAAGTCATCTTTTGCATCGTGCACAGTGCATGCACCAGGCGCATGCACCCTGAGAGGCCCTGGCCTAGATTATAGAACCCCATTCCCTGACTTCACATACCGATTTTCATTACATTTTCTTCAGCCATTTTTTTTGTGATGACCTTACTGACAGACATAGATGACGAAAAATAAAAATATAAGTGCATTTCCTTGTTACTATGGACACGACCTATACAGAAATGCCTTTATTTTAAATTCTGAGCGATGTACAGACAAAACTCTTATTTTATATACACAGTATATATAAGAGCTAAGCATAATTTTTTAGTTACAAATGCATATCCGCAGCTGGAGTTATGAGTGCCTATGATTTGTTAAGACGGCTGATATTTGCAGGACAGACAATAGATTACCAGGCAGGATGGAAAGGCACAATTGAAATCAGCCCACGAGAGGCAATAGTCATGATAAATGAAAGAGGTCATCCTGTGTAGCACTAAGAACATCACGAGATCCAGTAACGAGGCCTTGTTCGTGTTGCAAAGCTGTTTGCTGGGGACCTAGTGACTGAAATACGATACTAGTTCCTACTCAAGATTAATAGCATTTAGCGTCCTCCTTCTACAATGTTTCCTTCTTCTAGTCTCATGTGGGATAGTGTTGAACTCAAAAGCGGTTCGTATAGATTTAATCTCGAAATATTGATAAAACTTTTCTCAGCATTTCTGTTTGGAACCATTGAAAATTGTGAAAAAGACAGTAGGCTATTAACAGACTGTGCCAATGGCGGGTAGTCTAATTACTTAAAACAGGAACAGCAATACGCCCCACTAACTACTTTTACAGTTTTCGGAGACGCCGAGGTGCCGGAATTTTGTCCCACAGGAGTTATTTTACGTGCCAGTAAATCTACCAATACGAGGCTGACATATTTGAGCACCTTGAAATACTACCGAACTGAGCTAGGATCGAAACTGCCAAGTTGGGGTCAGAAGGCCAGCGCCGCAACCGTCTGAGCCACTCAGACCGGCACAATAGGTATGATTGCATAAAGGAGTTATTACTGATTTAAGGAGAATGTGGATAATATCTGACGTCAATCAGACAATAGATTAGTCCAGGCCTTCATTTCCCAAGATAACAACTTCGATCCCGTGCCAGGTTCCTCATATGCCAGAGTGGTATGTGTGTATGCTGGATATTCAGCCCGAAGACCGGTTTGATCCTCTACAGCTCCACCAACAGCTGTCATAGATAACCTAGGTGTCACTGAAGAGGCATAATAGGGAAATGAGGAGTGAGGCAGTTTTCCGTTGCTTTCCTCACTGAGCCAAATGTTGCTATTACATATCAGTCTGCTAACCCCACTGAAATGCATGCAGCAACCGACCGTATGAGCGATATTTTCACACCATTCATAACAGGGACTGGCTGCATAAGGAACGGTATTACTAGAATTGCTCATACCTCGGTCACTTTCATATTGTCAAAGCCAAGGATGAGACTGAGACAGGCCAATGAAAGTAACAAATTTATTCTAGCCCATACCAGAAGACATAGTGCACTGTAAACACTACATCCTGCCTGCAAAGGCATAGAGTGATATGGTGGTGATTATCGTTTTAAGATGAAGTAGAACTCGGCAGCCATCCTCTATACAACACTAATCAGAGAGAAAAAGTGGAAGGGATCCGACACTTCGAAAAATTGAAGGTATCAGTCAGAGAAAGACAACGGCCACAAAGGGCGTGATAATGAAAGACTCCCTAGGCCTCGAATGCTCTAATATCGCTGGGCTCGGAAAAGAGCAAGAGTTGAGCAAGGGAGGTCGAATAGGATTCATGAAAGTAAGGAGCCGGTCTGAGTGGCTCAGACAGTTGAGGCACTGGCCTTCTGACCTCAAACTGGTAGGTACGATGCTGGTTCAGTCCGGTGATATTCGAAGGTGCTTAAAAACCGTCACCCTCGTGTCGGTAGATTTGCTGGCACTTAAAAACAACTCCTGCTGGACAAAATTCTGGCACCTCGGCGTCACCGAAAACTGTTTAAAAAGTAGTTTGTGGGACGTAAAAACAATAACATTATAATGAAAATGAGGAGCCCCGCACAAGTAATTGGAAGCAATGCCAGGGATCAGCTAAGGGCACCGTAGTCGCCAACCCACACTACCAATTTCAGAGCCCCTTATTGTTAACGTCCAACACATAAAAGCGGTGTCTCTTAAAATATGAAGCAAAGTTATAACATAATGTAAATTGAAGATATTCCTCATACACAGAATTGGCCGTGCGATTAGGATAGCGCGGCTGTGACCTTGAATTCGGGAGATAGTGGGTTCAAATCCCACCGTCGGCAGCACTAAGTATGGTTTTCCGTGGTTTTCCATTTCCACACCAGACAATGTTGAGGTTGTACCTTAAATAAGGCCATGCCGCTGCTACCTTCCCAATCCTAGCCTTTTCCCATTCTTCTTCACCTTCTTCCTGACGTTAACTCAATTCCATTGAGTCGGCTATATACGTTATATGAACTGAACCTATATTTTAATTTTTTTTTAATCTTTTACGTCGCACCGACACAGTTGGATCGCATGGCGACGATGGGGTAGGAAAGGTCTAGGAATGTGAAGGAATCGACCGAGGCCTTAACTGATCTTCAGCCCCAGCATTTTCCTGGTGTGAAAATGGGAAACCACTGAAAAACCATTTTCAGGGCTGCCGCAGTTGGGTTCTAACCTCCGATCTCCCGAATGCAATCTGACACCAACATGACCTAAATCACGCAGTCACACCCTCGGTGAACTAGCCTAGTTTCACGGCCAGATGCCTTGCCTAATACCAATCCTGTATTCACTACTGCGTATTTCTGTGCTGGTTAGTAGTGCGGTGTGTTGGGTATATCGAGAGGGACAAACACAATCACTCAGGTACCGAGTCAGAGGAATTAAACAGACGCAGTTAAAATCCCCGACCCGGTCGAGGATCCAATGTTAGACCCTCTCAAAGAGCAGAACTTGTTTTATTCTGAAGATGTTAATTAAAGTTCGCAATATCTCTAAGTGGAACAATTGAAACGGTTTTTTTTTTTTTTTTTTTACAAGTTGCTTCACGTCGCATCGACACAGATAGGTCTTATGGTGACGACTGGATAGGAAAGAGCTAGGAGTGGGAAGGAAGTGGCCATGGCCTTAACTAAGGTACAGCCCCAGCATTTGATTGGTGTGAAAGAAGAGAAATCACGGAAAACCATTTTAGGGGCTGCCAACAGTGGAATTCGAACCCATTATATCCCGAAAAAAACTCACAGCTGCGCATCCCTAAGCTCACGGCCAACTCGCTTGGTACGGAAAATAATAGAACTGAGTGTGTCAAAAGTGAGGATATGTAATTCCTAGAAACAAAAATAACAACAGTTGCGTTTGTGAAAGGAGGTTTTTTACTCGCCAGGTATTATTATTATTATTATTATTATTATTATTATTATTATTATTATTATTATTATTATTCCGGGGTTACCCGTGGAACGCAGAGGTGGGAGAAGGTGCCGAGGTGAATGTCAAGAATTGAATTTAAAACGTAAAATGAAGGTTATATTTTTTAAAAACAACAACTTAACAAATTTTCACTTAGTGAGATAACAATGACATTTCAGGTACAAAATAGCAATTTGGAAACAAGACTTAGAAAATGCAAAATTTCAGAACACTCTTGGGCTTAAAGCCCCTAGTTTTACTATTTTTGAGCTCCCAGCTCAGTATTACAGACGACCACCAATTGTTCAAAGGGCAGAAATCCTCTAATTCACGGAGCACTTGCTCCCCGAAATTACAACACCTCGCCTTCAAGAGGCATTCATTAATCTTACAAAAACTTTGAAAAAGATCTAACGGACTCTCAGTTTTCTAAGCCTACTCAAGGCAACATCAACTTACAAATTCTGGCCTCTGAAGGCACAACTTACAATAGGAAAATGATTATACAGGGGTATTTAATACCCAACCTACTGGGCCTTCATGTAAAAAGGAAAAACGGTTAAATAAATGGCCCGAACAAAAACGAATGGAGGCGACTACCTTGCCCTCCTAGATATGAACACTTAAAACCTAAAAGGGTACTAGGCCGATGAAACAGGGGCTATTCCTAAACTATGGAGGTGACTCGTATAAGAATAGATTAGAATATTACGGAAAGGAAGAAAACCAGTTACCAAACGTAGTCACCTCAAACCAATATGAAGGGGAGCTCGAGAGGGTACATCACTCTCTATCCCCGATTTACAGTTAGAGATTTTATGAAGTCTTTACATTAGCCTGCTGAAAGTTACATTTTTAGGAAAACTAGATTACATAGTTAATGATTCGGACCTTTCCCTCAGGTTAAATTGCGGAGCTAGCAAGAAATAAAGATGTTATGAGGCCGTTACCTTGTCGGTGTACTGCTGCCTGCTGAAAGAGGCACCGCCCGCCTCCTGCTTTGACACACACACTAGTTCAGATGACGATCAATTGGCCAAGAGACGAGAAAATCCGCAGTTTATAAACCTTCGGGGAAAGTTCGAGACCATTCAAGATTAACTAGCCACACCCTCTCAATTTTATTGGTCAAGTTTTGAAAGTTGCACTCAAAATCGAAGAAGAAGAAAAAGAAGAATAATAAGAAGAAGAAGACTGTGATTGGTAGAAAATTAATTACAGAAATTAGGGATTGGCTAGATTCAAAACTGGCGGAAAGAAAAGATAAATATTGCCAACCCAAAAATAAACGAACATCAATTAGTAAAAAACTTATGAATACAAAACTTCTTTAAATCAAAAGTTCCTTCACTTCACACCAGGGTACATGATAAGTTTTTGTAGTGACATCTATGGAAGAAAGTCCAAACTTCTTGATGAATGGCAAACAAAACATGTAGGAATACAGTCAGTTCAGGAAACTTCATAATAACAAAATTACATCAGATTTCTGTGGTGACATCTACTGAGTAAATTTATAAGTTGGTCCAGTTCCAATTTCACGCTTTCTCCAGTAGAGGAGTTCTTTTAGGCGCTAGATTTAAATGCGCGGTGTTGGGGTGTACCTCCCGGTACTATTATTATTATTATTATTATTATTATTATTATTATTGGTTCTTCCTCTTTCGATCGGCCCAGTACTTCTTCATCCTTTCGGAGTGGGCTTCTTTACGTTCTCGTGACCAGTTGGTGCCGGTCCGTTTTTTGCTACTTTGATCTTGGAATCCCTTAATTTTGTTGATTATTATTATTATTATTATTATTATTATTATTATTATTATTATTATTATTATTATTATTATTATTATTATTATTATAATAAAGACCATCCTCATCTCCTGGGTATCTCTACGAACAGATCCGTCCACTCCACAATTTCCTTCTGAACACTGTTCTGTTTGTAATCTCTCTCCTCAATGCCACATTCTCTAAGATCCTGATGAACTTCTTTCAGCCATGGAACTTGGGTCTTTCCTCATTCCTGGAAGATGAGGATCCTCTTTGCTAGGCGTCCTGGTGCCATTCTTCTCAGGTGTACAAAGTCAGTCGCCTTTTTCTTATCGAGGTTGAAATGTTTTCGCATTTTTCATACAGCTCTTGATTTGATCTCAAACGGAAGGCAAACTCATTTCCTGTTGCTTCGTTGGATCCGGGAATTTTCCTTAGACATTTACGCTCTTTCTTTTCTATTTCAGTAATCCCCTTTCTGGCAATTGTCTCTGCTGCATAGAGGCATTCAGGTTTCACCACGGCATTATAGTGTCTGAGTTTGGCTTGATAAGAGAGGGATTTGGACATAAGTTCCCTGGCATAGTCTAAATGCAATCTCCACCTTCTTTGCTCTTTCTTCGATAGGTGGCTTCTCGTTGTTGTTAGGAGTCTGAATCACCCCTGGATGTGAATTTGTGGACTCTTTTTATGTCACCATACTTGGTCTTCATTGTCCATGTTAGTTCTTTGGGATCTATGTACATGTACTTAGGTTTCTCAAAGGATATTTGCAGTCCTGCCTTTTCTGCTGGTTCTTTAAAACCTCGACCTGTGTAGTGGCAGTCTCTAGATTTTCAGCGAAGGACACTAAGTCGCCTGCAGATGCAAGACATTCAAATTTAAGCCCAGCCTTTTTGTGTCCTATCTTGATTCCATTCGGGATATTTTGCCAACTCATTTCTTTTCGCCATTCCCTTACCACCTTCTCAAAGATGAAAAGGACTGGGGAGAGTCAATCTCCTTGCCTCCCACCTCTCTTGATTTCAAACGGTTCTGATAGCTCTCCACTGGGTCTTTATTAATGTCTGTTGTGTTATATTAGTTGTTTTGTCATCAATTCCAAGACCTTTCAGCACTTTTATTAATATGTCCCTGTCGACAGAGTCATAACTTAAGCCTTATTTAAAACTACAAATATCATAATTACCTTCTTGTCTTCTGCTAAAGTTCTAGTTTTGATTAAAGTCTTGATGTTAAATATCTGCTCCGCACAGATATGGGAAGGCTCTGCAAATCCGTCCTATTTTCCCATGACATCCTGCTCATTTCGTGGCTTCCAACCGTAAACGAAATCCTGCGAAACAAAGTCCTGACATATCGGCGTATCTTAATTGAAGGGACTTTAAATCAAATAACTTTATTATAAAATGACACCAACCTAATAGAAAATCGAGCTCACGAACTGGGAAATGGAAGGGCTAACCGATTGTACCACTGAAATACATTCCTGTTGTAGCTCTGTAAGTATTATTATTATTATTATTATTATTATTATTATTATTATTATTATTATTATTATTATTATTATTATTATTTCGTTATGCCCATTTATATATCGCGTTGGAACTTGTTCATTGGCTTGATGACTTTCACCTTCCTATTCCTCCAAAATCTCTTCACGATCTCTCCGTATTTCCTCTTCCGTTCTTCTGACCACTTTGTACCAGTCCTGCTGCTAGTTTTCACCACAAATGTATGTTTATTTACTGAGGTCCTGAAGATTTCGCGATTTTTCATGTTATTTTCCCTGATGATCAATTCATTCAGGTCTCGTCTTGTTTTCTCCAACCAAGGAATTTACTGTTTTGGGGAATTTATCACATTGAATAATCTTCTTGTGAGTCTATTATTATCCATCTTACAATGTTTCCAAAATATTTCAAACATCGTCTCCATACAGGACTGATGAAACTATTTATGTGATTATGGAGGTCTGCGGTTCATCTTTTCATCCAAATTCCAGTTCTTGCCTGGGACCGAAAATTTTCCAAAGAATTTTACGTTCTTGTTTTTCAATATCTGCTATTTTAGAATGACCTCCTAAAGTTACGTTTGTGATGCATATCCGGTAGGATAACTGGCACACTAGCAAACTCAACAGTAACTTAGAAGACAAAATACTGTGTAGTCGACACACTTTGTCCTTGTGGCAGCGTCCGCATGCGGGAAGCTGTATATTTAATAATTTAATAATTAAATTATTAATAATGTTTCAATTTAGCATTACGTTATATTTCTCGTTTATTATAGTAACCCCATGTTAATCTAAATTCCATGTAAAGTTTTGAGGCCCTTTCTGTATTGGCCGAGCTGTTTTACCCCGAAGGGAGAATTATTTCTTCAAGGTATTTAAAAAGAAGATACCTGTGAAATTTTCCTATATGCCTCTCCAATTTTATGTTTCTTGCACTTTTGCTGTTTTCTGTTCTTCAATGGTGTACATTATCTGACTCCGCTAGGATAATCGACACATGATGAAAAACGAATCCATCTATTTGATGTTAAATCATTACCTCTTCTTTAAAACATTTGAAAACCTGGATTAAGATTTAGGAGGTTTTAATGCTCCCTGCCTTGCTGGCGAAGCAGAGAGATTTATTTGGTTCCTATCTGCCTCCTCGTATAACTCATTAACTTCTCTCTAGCGAGGAGTACAATTAAGAGGCGATTGAACCATTTCCAGTAGTCACAGACACTCAATTTTATTCGAAACATAATCAGTCTTAATTACTTCATAATTGTGTTGATCACGTTAGGCTTAAAGCGAATGTATAATTCATGCTGATGAGACACTCGGATCAACACAAATCTAGACGATCTAATATGCTTACACCAACGGTGTAAACAAGTTATATCGAGGAGGAAGAAAACACGTTGCTCTACATTCTCACGTAGACAGAATTTCTACAGTAGTACCAAGTCAAGATATAAATGAAGTGTTCATGCACGAAGTGTTAGCATAAGCATCTGCAATGGAACTCTTCTTAACAAAAAATGGACGGCCTTGAATGGAATTACGTTTCTTCATATGACTATTCTCTTAAATATAAACCCTAACCCTTAGGAGTCATATACTTTGGTTCAGTGGCTGCTCGTCATATAGAAAATTGGGTGTTCATAAAATTTAACAATAATAATAATGTATTAAATGATACACTTATCACTCACCTAACTACGCTGAATGAAAAGGCATCGCTTTTTAATATTGAATATATTGAGTTCATGTCTGCCTTATAAATTGATATAAAACTCAATTGGCAGCCAGCACATTCACAATAACAGTAAGTCAAACTAGTCTTCACCAGCTTAAAGACATCGGAATACTGAAGTCTGAAACAAAGAGTATTGCTTTTCAAAGAAGTGTGAATTGGAACAAAATCCGTAGAGATGGTAGCACCATCCAGTTTGGTTTGATTACAAGAGCACATTGGACGTGTAAACTTGTCTTGCAGAAACAGCTCCATAAGGCATGATGTCACTATCACTCGCGCATGTGCAAAACCTGTTACAGCAGGAGCACAAAGCCGATGTGCACATTCGGACAGTGTTGGAAGTTTGAAGCGTAGAACCTGAAAAATATGAAATGTGGTAGATCAGGCTTTAATTAAGAAGTTAGATACCGACTAATTTAAGGGTAACATGGGTCCCAGGTCCAGATTCTCAACGTTCACATGCACTTGTGCTCTTGGAAACGATCCGCCGCTGCTTTGGTTGCTTATACATAATGTATCAAAACTCAAATAGATTCCTCATGTAGAGAGACGGGGAAAAAGAGTATAACAACATGGATCCCGAAATTCATAATTACAGAGCTTTCCGACCTTAAGTAACATTAGTGTAATCCAACACTGCCAGCACTGTTGTGCTACGACTCCGAAAATGTGTATAAAACCAGCGGAAGTCTCTGTTAACAAATCAGACAAAATGTTCAAAATTACCTCCTCCTGCCACCGCTCCTCTTTGAACTGAGTGCCGAATACGTTGAAATGAAATGTCGTATGGCTTTTAGTGCCGGGATATCCCAGGACGGGTTCGGCTCGCCAAGGTGCAGGACTTTCTATGTGACGCTGGTAGGCGACCTGCGCGTCGTGATGGGGATGAAATGATGATGAAGACAACACATACACCCAGTCCCCGTGCCATTGGAATTAACCAATTAAGGTTAAAATCCCCGATCCGGCCGAGAATCGAACCTGGGACCCTCTGAACCGAAGGTCAGTACGCTGACCGTTCAGCCAACGAGTCGGACACCGAATACGATGAAGAGTGCTTATTGTGATACTGTCCGACGCGCTCCTACAGTACACGCACGGAGATATGGTTCATCAACAGTAGTCAAATACACGACAGACTTGACGCATCCCCGAAGGTAAAAGTCTACGGTGATTGAAGTCAGGAGAGTGCGGTGGCAAAGAAAAGGGTGGACTGTGATTCATCTATCTCGACCTTATCTCAGCCACGAGATAGTGCACACATGATATCTTCGCAAGCGTATTTTCACCATTTTCAACGTTAGAGACAGCATTAAATATGAATCTGGACATGTACGGTTTTCACTTTTGGAATTGCCCTAGCTGAGCTACCGGTATGAATACTTTGATTGTAACTCCTCGAAAACTTCCCTTGTTAATAGAGTGGTTAGCTCTATGTCTCGTGGTCTTTTCCATCAGGAAATGACCTGGTACTGATTCCTAGTGAAGGTTGAGTGAACTCCAAGGACATGTACCTGTCCAGAAGCGGAAGTCTTGTTTTGGATTTTCTGAGTTCCTAACGGATAATACATCCCCCATCCTTCCGAGTAAATCGAGTATGCCTTTATTGACTCTGCTAAGCAGCCTTAGGTCCAGCCATCAGACTGCAAATACAATTAAAACATTTGGCCAAGCTGAGGATCGAACCTGATGTTTTTGAATAAGCGCCACGTTACATCCATACCATGGGGGAAATCTGTGTTAAAGAAGTGGGAGTACTTGATGTACACATTAGTCGGGAAATGTAACGAGATAATCAGTTTTACATGATTAGCACCCTTCAAAATTCTTAAGTTAGAAAGATGTTTGACGTTTGAAGGAGGCAAATAATGTTCATGAAATCATCTTTCATCAATCTTTCACATCCTCCTTGGGCATTATGTTTTGCCATTGTAGCTCAGTGTCCCTCTCTCGCAGCGTTGAACGCGATGAAGATAAAACAGCGTCCTAGGATTGTTTTACCGGTGCGCCACTAATAGCTTTATCGTTGCATAACTTTTGATTGGATGGAGATATCTTCGTGATTCAGTCATCATTGAATTTTTATTTTTAAAATGACTTCACGGTGAATAATTTGTTTGGCGAGTGTTAAACGGTTACCGATATAAGAACCTCGGAACAACTTTTGTTTGCAAACTTTCAAGTAAACACAGTAAAGTTTTCCACAAAGTATACTTATATTTGCTAGCTCGTCTATTTTCAAACAAAACTAGACAGTCATATTTTAAATCAGCTGTTCATTTTACTCGCCACAGCGGTCGTAAGTGCACCGATTGCGCCTAATAGAGCATTCAAAGCACGTGGTTTTCACGGAGAGATTTTGGATCATCGTAATAAATGTATCATTATGTTATTTATCTGAGGCCTTGAATTATTTGAAGATAATAGAATTTCCAATATATCGTCTATAGTTTGACAGAAATAGCTTTCGATAAACAAGCTGATTTCGGTAACTCCAACTTCCTGTCACGTCAAAACAAGTAGGGTCACAAACTACGTAACTATTTATTGAGTAACCAGGCCACGATACTACAATTTTGCGAGGATTCCAAGCCACAGGAGACGTGATATTGCTTTTAAAACATCCTACGTGTATTGGCCGGAATTCGAACAGTTGCCGCCTTGGTAAAAAGCCTGCTACAGTGTCACTCTGTTATAGCTATCCTGAAATCAAACTTTCATATATAGCATAGTCTTAGAGAATTCTATCAACACTCAGCCTTGACACTGGTGAGAAGAATCGCAGTATTCTAATTTTATGTCCTTTCCCCCTTGTTTTGAAGGACCTTTAACGAAGCAAAAGAGCTATGTACATCCTCCTCTGAGCCAATTACAACGGATGTACTAGCCTTGTCTCGGCTTCATCTGAGGACATGCGTCTCATCATCCAAGACCTAATAGTGTGATTTATGCGCGTGAGGGTGCAGCTCAACACCCTTACCCCAATTTATGTTTTCCGCCCCCATTTTCTCAATATCTTCATTATATTCCGCACGTCGTAGAGGACAGCCTCCCTTCTTGCCGGCTGGGACCATTTTAGTATCATCAAGCTGTCTACTAGGCTTTTCAAACATCTTAATTTTCGTGAAAGGTTTGACTGATCCACCATAACATCAAGATCATTAAAACGCACCTTAATTTCTACCGCAATGACTGAATGTATAGTACATACACATTTTTTTAACACGCACAGTCACTCAATAAAGGAATGAATGCATGGTATTGAATACGTTACTTGCAACTACCCCTTTCCTCAGAACAAATGAACTTATATAGATATATACACACATTGGAAATTATTGGAAGTTATTAAAAAGATAGAAAGAATGCCTCACAACAATATCGTGAAAATCACAAATCAGAATCTCTAAAATGCCGTCGCCTGTTTTAGAATTCTGACTGAATATTTTTTATTTGCTATTATGTTTCCTAACGTAGGGTGATGAATACCCAACACCTTGATGAGGCACCAAGTGTACTAAGTTACACTGTCTCTGCAACCAAATAAGAAGCCTATTACAGACCATCTGTCTGGACGGATGTTGCAGTGTTTACTGAGCTACGAGATGGCACTATTCGTAGACGTTCTTTCCAGTGTTGTTTCATGTCCATCTTAGCGGACAGTTAGATCTACCATCACGGTTCGATGCGACTGACCATGGTTCGCAACGACGTTTGCTCTTCTTTCACATCCAGTAGAAGATGGACTGAACTTCTTTATGGACTTGCCAACCTGATTCCAACATTGCACAAATCAAAGCTGTTTAGAAAAAAATGTTTGATGTGGCTATCCACAGTGTTTGTACACGGGATACAAATTATACTTTTAAAATAATTAAATCTGACCTTCGATGTTAGTCCCCTTAAAACAGCAAGCATCATCATCATCAAATCTGATTTTTAAAATTGGTGTTAGATTTCTCTTTGTGAAAATCAATTGATCATAAATGTCTTTCATTAAATGAAATGAAATGAAATAAAATGTCGTATGGCTTTTGGTGCCGGGATATCCCAGGACGGGTTCGGCTCGCCAGGTGCAGGTCTTTCTATTTGACTCCCGTAGGCGACCTGCGCGTCGTGATGAGGATGAAATGATGATGAAGACAACACATACACCCAGCCCCAGTGCCATTGGAATTAACCAATTAAGGTTAAAATCCCCTACCCGGCCGGGAATCGAACCAGGTACCCTCTGAACCGAAGGCCAGTACGCTGACCGTTCAGCCAACGAGTCGGACTTTCATTAAATGAAACTTAAATTGAAAACCATCAATTTATTTGTTTCTAAGGAATCGTTTTTGGGAGACATTTGTTTGGAATCGACAAGTGTAGGATTCAGTTCATCGAAAGTTGGAAACGAACTCAGGGCCTATAAAACTACCACGAATTAAATCATCAGTTCTCTAGAGTGTGACGAGATGAATTCTCTTTGATAAAAAGAGTCATCTGTGTATCTCTGAGACATGGCCATCCCTCAGTACTTCACATTAGAGCCTGCACATTTGCTGGGTAACATCACGTCTCTCATTACGTCTCGCCAACAAAGGTATAATAGCCTAACCATTAATTCGTGTTCTCATCCTCAGGTGGTGCAGCTCTTTTCAGTTACATATCCAGTGATGAAGAGCAACAAATATTAAATTACACCCAGCGAGCTGGATACGCAGTAGGGTTGGTGTAATTGTAAGGTTACATTCAGGTGTTCGTACCATACCCCGCTCGAAGAGGCTTTTATAAAGTTCCCTATTTTCACTGCAGGCAAATACCGACCCTCTGCCTTAACTAAGGCCAAGACCGCTACCTTTTCATAGGTAAGGTAAGGTTTCTTCTGCCCGAAGGCAGGTCCGAACCTCCGCAGAGGTGTTCCTGAGCCGGAGTTTACGTGCGGTAGGGTGGCCAGTTCCTTTCCGCTCCTCCATTCCCTTATCCCCCACCACCCCCACCAACAACGCGTGGCAACCCATCCAACTCCTGACCACGCCCAATGTTGCTTAACTTCGGATATCTCACGGGATCCGGTGTTTCAACACGGCTACGGCCGTTGGCACCTTTCATATCAAAACCTTTTCTAATCCCGCCATAACCGGAAACAAGCATGTCATAGTAAACATCAAATCTCTAAAAACTAACAAATGCTGTACATTAATGCACTAATTTTAAAATGATTAATGTTAAGGATTCGTACTCGAAACCATATCTCTCTGAATAGATGTGTAAACATAGTATATTCATTCAACTTCGCTAATCGGCCAACTAGGGACCACGATAAGCCTCACTTTACATTCTGGTATTTGTTCATTTTTCACTTGATACACATAGTCATCATCAGCTCACTGTGTTTAGCACGACGTTCTTCTGTCCATTGTGCACCAGTTGCCCGTTTTTCGTTCCGGAAAGTCCCAAAAGTCTTGATGGCTACTCTGAAAAGATTTCGGTCTTGTGCATCTTCTGCTTTTATGCCCAGTTGTTTACTGTCTTACCATGGCATTGCCGTTTACAGTCTTGAGTCATATATACTGAAGATACGTTTCGTCCATCGAGAATCGATCATCCATCGTGTATATGACCGTAGAAGCGAACTCTGCCTTTACGCATTGAATCCGTGATGATATATATAGTCTTTTCCTGCAAGATGCTTTACGTCGCACCGACACAGACAAGTTTAACGGTGACGGTGGGAGAGGAAAGGGCTAAGACTAGGAAGGAAGCGGCCTTAGCTTTAATTAAGGTACAGCCGCAACATTTGTCTAACGTGAAAATGGGAAACCACGAAAGACCCGCTTCAGGACTGCCGACAGTGGGGTTCGAACCCACTATCTCCCTAATGCAATCTCGTAGCTGCGCGTCCCTAACTGGACAGCCAACTCGCTCTATATAAAATTAGTAAATAAACAGCAATTACATACCTAACTATATCAATAATAAAAGCGTTTTCATAAATACCAGTGTGAGCCTCCGTGGCTCAGGCGGCAGCGCGCCAGCCTTTCACCGCTAGGTTCCGTAGTTCAAATCCCAGTCACTCCATGTGAAAGCAAAGGCGGGACAGGTTTTCCTCCGGGTACTTCGGTTTTCCCTGTAATAATTCATTCCAGCAACACTCCCCAATATCATTTCATTTCATCTGTTATTCATTCATTATTGCCCCCAGAGGAGTGTGACAGGCTTCGGCAGCCGGCACAATTCCTATCCTCGCCGCGAGATGGGGGCTTCATTCATTCCATTCCTGACCCGGTCAAATGACTGGAAACAGGCTGTGGATTTTTTCATAAATCAGTTTAATGTGTAAATTAAAATGGCATACGAATTATTTAATATAAATACCTTCTATATAAAGACGAGAAAAATAATAAAACACCAATATCGCTACCTGAAAAATAATGGACATGCCATGATTTATATTACACTGCGTTGTGGTCAGCTCAATGTTATGACGATCATAATTAAAATGGTAGCTGTAGTTAAAGTGAGAAAATGGTTATGATGAATTCTTGTTTGTAAACTTGGGGCACATACTGTAGCTTGTTTCAGGTTGAATACTAGCTTGCTACCTGGATTCAGGTTTACAATACTGGAAATACTGGTCTATGAACTCGGTATATCTTCGTAAGTTAAGACGAAGTGAAAATAAAATTTAGTGTCTTGATTTTTTCATTATAGAGAGTGTCTCTAAACATTTGTAACAAATTTGTTGAGAGGAATTTCGGGGATAAAAACAAGAAACAATGGAGGAGTTCTTCCAAACTTCACGTAAGTCATTTTTAATAAATTTACAGGAGAAACAAAAATAAATTTTACCTTTTGTTATGTTTTAAATGGGGATTAGCTAACCTTATTTAGTAGGTATTGGTATATATGACACGAAATTAAAATCAAGGAAGGAAACGGCCACGGCCGCTTCCTTCCATCTCCTAGGCCTTTCCTATCCCATCGTCGCCATAAGACCTATCTGTGTCGGTGCGACGTAAAACCCCTAGCAAAAAAAAAAAAATCAAGGTAATGTCTGTTTTATGGTTCGGGCACAAAGAGCACAATTAACACGTATTTTTTGTTTCAAAAACCCACCAAAATCATCGCACTTTAACATCAGCCAAAAGTATACTGGGTATTGATTACACGTGTAGCCATTACTTCTTGGTTTGTGTGCCCCAGCACATTATTCATTTCTATGAAAGCTTTTGCTTTACTGTCTTTCTTCTTAGATCAGTTCAAATGACTTCCTTCTATATAAGACAATGAGAATGCCAGAATTGTCTTTATTTTATTTTATGCGACGCACGAATTGGCAAATAGTTTCAAACTGGTGTACTGCCCACGCTGAATTTTCTCTGTAACAACTTCAAGGAATTTTCTATCCTTTTGGTCACTCCTCTTTAATCTATGGGTAAAATTAAGGTTGATATTGTTCTTGTTCAGCGTCCTATCATTCATCACAATTGCCAATGCTGGCAGTCGATTATGAATGCAGTTCTAGAACGAGGATTTTTTTATAAGTTGCTTTACGTCGCACCAACACATACAGGTTTCATGACGACGATGGGATAGGAAAGGCCTTGGAGTGGGAAGGAAGTGGCCGTGGCATTAATTAAGGTAAGCTCCAGCTGGTGTGAAAATGGAAAACCACGGAAAACCTTATTGAGGGCTGCCGACAGTGGAGTTCGAACCCACTATGTCCCGAATACTGGATACTACCCGCACTTATGCGAATGCAGCTACCGAGCTCGGTGGGAACGAGGATGTGACTTAAGAGGGATTTGGAAGGAAATGTTTTAAGGACTTTGAAAAATAGAGCAAGTTCTCAAATGGAAAATGGGTGTGACATAAATGAGTTTTGCACATTCTTAGATTGGAGCACGGGTATGTTATTCTAAGAAGCAGTTCTAACACAAAAACAAATTAAGTGTTAAAAATGACGTAAGTGATGTTTGCAAGAAAACTCTTCAGTGTGCCTGTGAACATACGAAGAGATTTCAGAAATGGCTTTCACTGTCGCAGATCTTAACATCACGGGAATAGAACCAGCTTTTGGGTAGTTGGGCTGTGTGCATTTGCAGAGATTCGCCCAGACGTGCCATTTGGGCGCATCAGTTGGATTGGCATGCCCCTCCAAGACTCTGCTTAGTAGTGGCAGACCAACTGCGTAATCTCGCCGTGTTAGCAAATAGAGATTGCTAACCTGCTAAAGGAGAAGTGAATTCTCCGTTTTCAAATATTTGTACTCCCCATGAAGAAAAAATTCAAAAATGGCTTTCACGGCCGCAGATCTTAAAATCACTGTTTCTATTCCCGTGATTTTATATAAATAGATTTTTAAAAGGCGTAATTTACCCTTTGTTCTAGTTTCTATCTTTGCACCTTTTGGAAACAAACAGAGGCCTACAGATTATTTTGAAATGGGCATTTTCCATGCCTCAGCTGGAGAGGCGACTGACGGTCAAGAATGGCATTTTTTAACAGGGCATATCTCATCGAATTTCTTTCTTGGAGATAAAACATTAGAAAGTTAACTTCGCGATCAGTTCGGTGCCAATATTTGCCACGTGTGTAAGTGGAAAACCGCAGAAAACCATTTTCAATGCTTACTCGGTAAGCAAACCATCCACTGTCCTCCTGTGGACAACATAATATTGCGCATCCAAACTGTAGTAGATGTTTTGCGGTACTTCCAACAATATTGGCAACTTCCTGCTTTTCCGCTTTTCCGACCTCGAAGTGAGATGGGCTCATCGTAAGCTTAAGTCATTCAACTCACATTCACACCATACTAACACAGATAGCTTCACACTCACAATAAATGGAACAGATTCTTAAAGAGTAATGTGTTTTATGAAAATGAAAATCCACAGTCTGTTTCCAGTCATTCGACTGGGTCAGGAATGGAATGAGCGGCGAGGATGGAAATTTTGCCGGCTGCCGAAGCCTGTCGCGCTCCTCTAGGGCAATGATTAATGACTGAAAGATGAAATGAAATAATATTGGAGGGTGATGCTTGAATGAAAGATGACAGTGAAAACCGCAGTACCGGGAGTAAAACCTGTCCTTCCTCCACTTTGTCCAGCTCAAATCTCGCATGGAGTGACCAGGATTTGAACCCGGGATCCAGCGCTGAGAGGTCGGCGTGCTGCCGTCTGAGCCACAGAGGCCGTCATTGTGTTTGATACTTATCTTATTTAACGTGCTTCCCGGCTCCTATGGCCCGCAGTCAACACTGTTCGAAGATTAGTGTAATGAGTAGGTGTACAATCTCCAACGATTTACGAGATACTGCTCATAAAAGATTAAAACTTTTGGTCTGCTGTAATACTTCGTATGATTTTATTTTGCAGACGTAGATTATACAGAACCTAAACATGTTCCTTTATTTGTACAGAAACCAAAAATAAACCAAATATACGCACACGTTTACGCTTGATTGTCCCAAACAGACACAGTGGTCCAAAACCGAAAGTCACGGCTCTTGAATGCAACTGAAAATAAACTGAAACTTTCATTTAACATTTTTCAGAATTCTGTATTTCCACCTCTGGCTCGTAGCACAGCAGCACACCGGCTTGACATGCTTCTTATAAGACTCCAGATTGCATCTTGGGGGATGGCTCTCCGTTCTTCCCATAATGCTGCTGTCAGCTCCTGGAGTGTGCGGTGTGCTGTGAGTGATTCTGGATACGCCTACCAAGTTGATCTCACAGATGTTCGATACAATTGAGGTCGAGGCTACATGCGGGCCAGTCCATTACTTGAATTCCATCAGCTGCAAGGAAGTCCCTGGTGGTCCTAGCAGAATGTGCAGTGGCTTCATCATGCACTAATGTGAAATTTTGCCCGATATTGTCTGCGATGGGCAGTACATAGTTCTCCTGAACCTCTTCAATGTAGCGCACAGCTGTCAAAAGCCCCTGGATGACTACGAGGTCACTTTTATGGTTAAAAAAAAATTCTCCCCAAACCATCACTGATCCGCCACTGTAAGCGGATATCTCGCATGGTGCGCCTATGTCATGGCATGGCCATATTGCATATCAAAACATGCCCTATCGGGTGAGTATTTCTGGATTCGCAGACTGTTAACACCCCAGTTCCTGGCCACTCCAAGACGAACGGCACATTCACAACCTTCCGACTCCATCTACAGCGACGCAACACCCAACTCCATTGCGGCGGTGGCTCCCAGACATGCCCAAGGATGGGCCCAGGCCTACGCCACTCCCGCACCGATCCATGCAGCAGAGACGGCCGCAGCAATCACCGCGGCATTGTGGTTCCTTCAGGACATTTGTATTGATACCAAAACTTTGTATGTATATACCGACAGTGCCGTGGCCCTCTGGACATTGAGAACTGGCAGAGGCTCGGCACTGCATGATCACGGCTACATGATAACTCTGCACATTATATTAATAAATAAAGCATTGGAGAGGGGTGTTACCCTCTCTTGGCAGCCCATTGCCCCCGCAGCCAATCCGGCTGACGTCCCGACCAGGGAAGTGCTCGATTCGTTACACGCGCACCCGGAATTGCTATAAAACCGGAGCGCTCCCTGGACGAGCCGTCAGTCTGGACAGTGCTGTGGAGGGTATGGGTGGCCACAACTAAGTGATAGGATTAAGAGATCGTCCAACGCATCGGTGGAGGAGGAGGGGCACGTGGAAGTCGGAGTCTGCGTGCGAGAGTGTCGTAGAGCGTTCCTACACGCCCGACACAGGAACCTGGACCGCCCTCCCGCCATCTAGCGACTTACCGACTACACTACAAGAGTACTGGACAACCTTCAACCCTGACCACGAGGACCAGCCCCTGCAGGAAGCAATACAGATGATACCAGAACTCTACCCTAACGCCCTCCAAGACTTCCGCTTACGCTCTGCTCCCTCGGATATCATCAGTGACAACCAGGATGGTCCAGGTTCCACCCCCGGCTCACCGGGGGATTCGGAATCAGGCCTCCAGGACCCTGAAGCCGACGCCCGCAGCGTCTCCGAATACTCTCTCGACGGTAAATTTCGTTCTCCTTGACATCGCAGACTGGAATACGACCATCTGACCCAGAAAGCTGGAATCTGGATTCATCGGCAAAGAATACTGGAGTCTAGTGTCGGAGCTGCCAGTTGGCGTCCTGTTGTGCAAACTGCAGAAGGCATCTTTGGTGATTAGGGGTCAACCAGGCCACTTTAAGCGGCCTCCGAGAATTGACCTGACCTTCCCGTGGTCTATTGCGGAATGTCTGTGTACTGATGACAGTCAGATGTGCATTAATTAGCTCACCTCCTAGGTTCCTGGCTGTACTACGGTGATTTCGGAGGGCCTATAAGTGAAGAAATCGGTCCTCAGGTTGCGTTGTTTTCCGTTTCCTCCCTGAAACAAGTCAGTGTTTGACATTGTGTAGCTCCTGATATCGCTGTCACAGCCTGCAGATGACTAGTTGAGACAGTCCGAGCCGCTTTGCCACATAATGCTGTGTGCGTCCTTCCTACAAAAGTGTTACTGCACGAATGAACTGTTCTGATGGTAAATGCCTTCCCATGTCTTGTGCTCTAACCTGCCTGCGCTGCTTAAATGCGACAGCTCTCACAGCACTGACAGACCATGCCGTACGTCACGAACCACTCCTGTTTGGGTGCGGTCACAAATATAACTGCTACGCCTGTAAGCTTATGTACTTGACTTCAATATTCCACCACATTAATGTCACCAAGGGATAAGCAAACAACCCTGTAGAGCACCATGGATATGAAACAGCATTTGTGTACTCTAGTTCATACCAAATTTGTGATACGATTATTTTTGTGAGCAGTGTATAAAAGCTTGCACAGAACCGCAGTGATAGTTACAGTAGAGTTAAACAACAATAAACTCTAATGCACTGTTGCATAAATCATCTGTCTTTTACAACCATGTGGTTAACAGTATCTCAGTACTCATATAAGAATCAATAACAATATTACTATCCCACCAGAATTCGTAAGCTGATTACCTCGCATGGGAACTTTAAATTTAATTAGTTGTCGGTAGAGGCGTGATATTTTCGCAGTAGTTTATATTCGATTTCTCTAAGAAGGAACAACTTTTCACTTTATTTCGCGAAATAGAACTTAACCCTAAATTTAACTGCAATAATTTTATAAAATTATTCATACAAAAATCTCGTTCATGCAATTTGTGAAATATTCGTGAACAATATCGATAATCATTCGTTATTCCTTATGTAATCGTCCTCATGACTATAATATAGCCCTAATCAAGATTACATAACAAATTACTCTTTCCCACTACATGGCCATACCTTTCACCCTATTTAGCCGTACCATATGGATTTCCTAGAATATTAAAATTTACAGTTATTTCTATCTAATTGAGAAATCCTTATTCTATATTCCATTTCTCTTCACACAGGTAATATTGGAATACAATTTCAGGCTCGTTATTTTCCATGAATTTCGCTCGAGTTTCGCACTTATCGCAAAACAAGTAACTTTCGCTTTAAACTGTCATTATATTTCATTCTATACGTATAATTCCTGTCTCTCTATCTGTCTTTCACAGTGATATTGAAGAAACAAGAAATATTCAACAGTTGAAATTGCCACCAGATATAGTTCATTACGTCTTCTTTAGTCCGCCTCTGTGGTGTAGTGGTTAGCGTGATTAGCTGCCACCCCCGGAGGCCCGGGTTCGATTCCCGGCTCTGCTACGAAATTTGAAAAGTGGTACGAGGGCTAGAACGGGGTCCACTCAGCCTCGGGAGGTCAATTGAGTAGAGGTGGGTTCGATTCCCACCTCAGCCATCCTGGAAGTGCTTTTCCGTGGTTTCCCACTTCTCCTCCAGGCGAATGCCGGGATGGTACCTAACTTAAGGCCACGGCCGCTTCCTTCCCTCTTCCTTGCCTATCCCTTCCAATCTTCCCATCCCTCCACAAGGCCCCTGTTCAGCATAGCAGATGAGGCCGCCTGGGCGAGGTACTGGTCATACTCCCCAGTTGTATCCCCCGACCAAGAGTCTGAAGCTCCAGGACACTGCCCTTGAGGCGGTAGAGGTGGGATCCCTCGCTAAGTCCGAGGGAAAAATCGAACCTGGAGGGTAAACAGATGATGATGATGACGTCTTCTTTACAAAAAAAGAAAATAATAATAATAATAATTCAATGCATCTTCTAAGAGAACGATTTTTGAACCTATTGAAGAAAATTACTTTTTTTTCTTCAGCGAAGTGACTGTATGAACTTCGCCATGTTACGCGAATAGCTCTGTAGTCTGCACGGTACCATCTATCATCATGAGTTTAAACCACCGCCGTCTCAGAGACGGCGGTGGTTTAAACTAAGGACCTATGAGCACGGCCAGTTAGATCTACTGTACGCTTAGCTTAGAGTGACGCATTAAGTCGGCCGTGCTCTGGGTAATGTCACCTACCACAACGATACTAAGGAAACGAGAATGTTTAGAAAGTTGAACCTGGCACCAGATACAAGTGTGGAAACCTGTACAACTACGACAATCGATGAGCGTCATATTTGAAGAGTTTCTATCAGTGAAGTGAATGATTCTTTACCATTCTGTTGTATTCAGTGCCAATACCTCAATTTATAACCGCGGGATAGAATTCTTGCCACTGAGTTTGTGGAGTGGTATCTAACAAATTTTGATCGTCTATGTTTCATTGTACGTATTTCCATGGTAGAGAATCGATTCGGGCAACGTGTGATTCGACATGGTTCGTTGTTTCTTAATAGAATGTCTCTCGTCGAGCGAGGTGAGACTGATATATTAACATGGTCCATTCAAATTTTAAATTACATTTCACATAGTAATTTCAGATGTACAGGCTTACGTACTAGTTCCTGCTCGCTCGGTGGCATGATACATATCGACCATGTATGTTCCTGACTAGTTCAACACATGGCATAGGGCTGTGGGTTGTAGATTTTAACCTGTAAACAGGACACATTCAAGTACAGGAAATAAACAGATGTACATGCGATGAGCTGCAGAAGTAACAACAGAAAAAAATGTACACACGAGCATTTATTTCTTATTAATGAATACGTATTGCTGATGATTATATCTTACTTTTCAATACTTGATGAAACATGTGGTATCCGAACTACCATTTTGGATGGATGCTTTCAAAGTTCAAGGATTGTTCCACGTATGATATTTTTCGATATCGGATATGGTTAGTTGGAAATAGATAGTTGTAGAAAACAGTACTTTAATGAATGTCAGAACTTTAATGTATGTGAGAGAGTTACGTAACCTATAATTAGCGTGTTATAGTATGTTCGAACATAATAAAATAGTCATTTTAACTTCTTATTCTTATTCTTCTACCGATTTTCCTACACCTGTGAGGTCGCGGGTGCGTATTGTGTAGCACACGTGGATTTAACCCTATTTTATGGCCGGATGCCCTTATTGACGCCAATGCTATGTGGAGGGTTGTAGTCACTATTACGTTTTTGTGTTGGGGTTGGTAGCGTGGTTTGTTGCCTGAATAAGAAGAGGAGAGTGTTGGTACAAACACAAACACCCAGTTCCCGGGCCAGAAAAATTAATCACACGCGATTAAAATCACAATCGGTCGGGAACCGAACCCGGGACCCTCTGAACCGAAGGCCCCCAACGTTGACCATTCAGCCAAGGAATCGTACACAATTTTAAATGTAAGTCTATATTTCACATTTTTAGCGTCTGACTATTAACAAGTTGGAAACCAACGGCATGGAGTTGTGACAGTGAAACACCTCAAATAGCAACTGACTTTTATCAAACGAAATAATATGTTTGGAACATGAGAATAATGACTAATTGACTACGTTATTTCGTTTGTTTAATATGTACAGTACTCTTATATACTAGGGGCTGCCTGGCCGAGGCGGTAAAGGCATGCTCGGTTCGCCCGGAAGGACGTGGGTTTGAATCCCCGTCAGGAAATTTAAGAAACGAGATTTCCACTTCTGGAGGTGCATATGGCCCAGAGGTTCACTCAGCTTACACCAAAAATGAGTACCAGTTAATTCCTGGGGGCAAAGGCGGCCGGGCGTACAGCTAAGCACTCTACCCCATGACGTGCCGAGGTTAACAATGATGGAAGCCGTTACCTTTTACTACGGGTACTTTTATCGCTATGATTTAATCACCTCGTCGTTTTTCTACTGACATCCCATGTGTAGTGGAAACTGGAAGTATACGTCCGTAATGCTAATACGGGTACAATAAAATACTGTTCATCCTTTATTTTGTACTAATGTAAGTATTAATATTATATTACCATATTTTACGATTCTATTAATTATTTATTTTTGGTTATCCGTGAAATAATTTTAATGAATATCACCCGAGGCTCGTTCTATATCAATAAATTCACGGGTAGCATAGCCACAAATAATTAATGTGGATTTTGTGTTTTGTATAAATAGGTGCTACTGTAATGTGTGTCCTGGTATGGACTAGATCACGTCAGTTATTTTCATGTTTCTGTCTCAGCCTCATCCTTGGCTTTGACAATATGAAAGTGACTTAGATACAGTAGTGACGATTGGGAATTAGAAGTGCAGGGAGAGGGGCAAAAAAATGTAGCCTATAGAGAGCAAAATACGCGGGTTGGTGGGATATAGTGGGCAGGGGAGGGTATATACATCAAAATTGAAAAAAGCTACAAAATCGTACTTTTTTATGCTCTCTGAGCGAATTTCGACAGAGAGGTAAGGGTGTGGTAAAAATAGTTATTTGAGATTTTGAATCAATATTATACAATAAAACTTTCGTCAAAGAAACAATATTATTCGTGTATTACAATTAAATGCCGGTTCCGTGGTGTATGCAGCGCCTCCTAGAGAACAAGGCCTGGCAATACGAATGAGAGTAGCTGATGACGTATGTTGAAGTTGGCCCATGCCAGTAACTCAGTTAGCTTGTTGCTGCTTGGTGTATGAGGACGCGTTTCCCTATTACGTGTGTTTTTCATCGATTATATTAATGTTAATCGAGTCTTGTGTGTTAACACTCGCTTAATATTCCTATTAGTTCAGTTAAAGGTGATAGTACTTATAAATTGTTAATATTGATAAATTGTGTTTAAAGTGCCGGCATGGCCACCACGTGAGGTTAGAACTGAGTTTATTTTTAATGGTGTGTTGTGAATTGCGATCACTGTTTTTCAAATTATGAGTAACGATGGCTCAAAAATGCAGTGTTCCAAACTGTAAGGGCAATTATCGGACTGGCCCTAAAGTGAGTGTTTTCTCGTTTCCAACTGACGACTCGGAGAGAGCTAAGTGGTTACGAGCTATTCGGCGGGATGATTGCGTTCCTTCCAAAACTGCAGAGGTAAGTCTTAGTTATTAGTGTATTATATATGATTTCAATCATTCAATCACTTAAGTTGTGGAATGGTCCTTGAAATGGAGCCCTGTGTTGTAGGTGTGCGAGCTCCATTTCAAAACTGAGGTTGAAAAGACGACCAGCATGTATGATGAGAGAAATGGGAAATTATTGACTGCACCTTTATCTCATCCAAGGCTTGTGAAAGGTTTGTGGATAGGTCACTTATATCTTTGCAATTGATGAATGAAATAGTAGATGTTTAGGGTGATTTATATCTTACTGATTTAAGCATTTGCTGTAGGCCTATTGAATTGACCAGTTATTACATTTAGTTTGGAATGTGCTGAGTATTCACATTACTTCATAGGACTACTGTTGTGGGTATAGTGATATTCTGGGAAAACTTATAGGGCCTAAATTATGAAGGTATGTAAGGTATTGGCTTTCAAGTATTCCTTCTGTGCTGGACCCTTAACTGCAAGTGAGCCAAGAGCACTTTTATTTTATTATATTTACTGCCAGGTGTTACGTTTTCAGGGAGTGATATTACATTTGAGAGGGCACCTTTTATGTTAAACAGGTATTTTGTCATTTAACAAATATGGTTCATTACCTTGGTGGCACATATCCTACAAAATCATTAACCATCCTTTCCTTTTGTCTGTGGTAAGCGGAGGCTTTCTAATTTATTTAGTACATTACTATTATTAATCACTGAGTTGATGAACCTCTATGAATTCCATTCAAAGGGAATGTGTAAACTCTGAATTCAGGGCTAATCACTGTAAGTTCCTTCAGTAGTAAACATTCTTGTTTGAGTAATTGTGAATTCAATTATGAATTTCCTCTTCCAGCATTATAGCCTATTCACACTCTGGTTATGAATTTCCTCTTGGAGAAAGTACTCCTTCCAGCTTTTGTTATGTAATGAATCTAACATGCATCTGTGAAAAATTGGGGATTCATTACTTAATTGATCTCATGTGTGTCATATCTATATAATGCAGCTGGTTCATAAAGCGTGAAATGAGTAGTTCAGTGTGTGTTCTGCTACTTTTTTATTAATGTAATGGCAGGGATGCAAGTTCTTAATATGGTTTCTTAGGATTTTAACAATTTCTGTTCATAGAGATTTCCTTTTATATTTTCTTATATAATATTCACCTTATGTCCATTTCAATTTTAAGCAACCTGGTGAAGTTAAATTGAAAACAATTTCAGAAAATGTCTGGCTGAAGGTCAGTTCAAATGTAATAAGAATTGGCATGCTACTTTTCAAATTTAAGAATTGCAATTTTTTTCCTGTTCTGGTTATTTGAATCAGGGTCCAAAATCATATAAGTACATTTATTTACACTAGGGAATGCGAATATAATTTTGATGACTTGATGAGCAAACTATTGTTGGCATGTACTATAATCATTCTCTTTGCATAAGAGCCAAATTGTGTGGGCTCTTCACGCCCTTAATTTATGTGAGGCTTCTATTGTAAAAAAAATGTTTACCTGTTTTCTTGACCGACAACACTGAGCATTACAGCTTGCATGTTCCTGGACTGCTACTAATATACTGTAAGTAAGGTAGTTTATACGTTATTATTTTTATTTAATAGCTTTTTCTGTACTTACATGTTGTTTTTTACCTTTCATCAGCAAGTTCAGTTATGTAAAAGCTTGGTTTTTCCTTTTTTGCGTCGCACCGACAAACAGAGGTCTTATGGCGAGTTTTGTAAAAGGAACTGATCATTTTTGACTCTTAAATAAACGTAAGAAAGTGTCATATAAACATATTCTTGAAGTTGTTCAGTATTAAGACTCTTAAAAAATTTTTCTTTGCATTTTTAATTGTTCTTTCTAATTATTACGGTATATTACTCATTTCGCTTCCGATATGCGCGTCTACGAGAAAGAATAATCGTAGAATGCACTTTAACCAGCGTATTTTTCAATTTTCGTAAGGAATTAGCTTCATCTACTATCCACTCGCACTGAGCCGTGGTGGTCACGGCTGAGCCCAGTCGCGTGACGTCACGAATCGTATTGCCAGGCCTTGTTCTCTAGGAGGCGCTGGTGTATGGGTAGCGTGCCTGCCTCTTACCCGGAGGCCCCGAGTTCGATTCCCGGCCAGGTCAGGGATTTTTACCTGGACCTGAGGGCTGGTTCGTGGTCCACTCAGCCTTCGTGATTAGAATTGAGGAGCTATCTGACGGTGAGATAGCGGTCCCGGTCTAGAAAGCCAAGAATAACAGCCGAGGGGATTCGTCGTGCTGACCACATTACACCTCGTAATCTGCAGGCCTTCGGGCTGAGCAGCGGTCACTTAGTAGGCGAAGGCTCTTCAAGAGCTGTAGTGCCATGGGGTTTGGTTTGGTATTACAATTAAATAGAAATACGGTGTGATAATACAATAAAAAATCATTCAGTATTTGACTACACACTAAGAAACTAACAAGCGACAAGCGGGTGAATTATACCTCAGTGTCCATACCTTGGCAAAAATATACCTCTGCTATCCTTCCTCACAGCACTACTTGCTGTGGCGCTGTACAAATCGATTAGCCGCGACGAACGACATTTTATGCGTATTTCCGCTATTAATTAAATAAACTTTCTGATAAGACAACAAATTGTTTATTATAAGAATTCCTAGTTTCAGCCGGTTAAATTGGAATCACAATGATGTAACGTTTTCTCCATAAAGTGGGGGGGGGGGGGCGGAAGCGCCCATACCCCCCCTACCCCTAATCAGCGCTACTGCTGAGATGTGAACGATGTTACGAATCGCGTACGAAAAGACAAAGACTCTGAGTACCACCGGTGATTGGAAAACACCAGAAAGCAGAGTGCAGTAGATTGAAAATTGTAAGTACGAGGGCCTTCCAGAAAGTAAGTTTCCCTATTTTTGCAAACAAAATGGCAGCATAGTTACATGAACAACTTTGCTGTTTACTGATTTTTTAAATTGTATTCCTTCCCCAACATAATACTTTTCCTGATCCTCTGCAGATCGAAGTAAATCAGTATCGCTATCCACAAAATGTAGATTTTAAATTTTCTCTCAGATAACTGCGATTCCGTTCCCAAAATTCACTTTCGCATCTCCTTCCCCCTGCTCTATATAAATACAGTGAAACCCCTCACTTTTGACATCCCCATTTGATTGGGCATATGTGGGTTCTACCGTTTAATTCCCTACACATTTGGATGTTAAAAGTCCTCTATACATTGGACACCCCTCAACTCTGGACAATGGACAGTGATTAAATGACTGTTTGGACAGGTTCAAAATGATTTTGTTTTGTGTTTTGCAATGGTTTAGTGCAAGCAATTTTAACATTGTCATTGGAAATGATGCCTGATCAAGAGCATTTAAAAACAATGACAGAGAGACCTCTTGTAATTTGGCTGGTAAGCGTATAAATGCAATCGAATGTACACGGAGTGTGACGGTCCTCGACGCAATTTGCTGGATCCATGGTGCCTGGATGGGAGTATCTAAAGAAATAATTGTGAAATGTGTTAACTGAGGAATTGAGATGTTTCCCTGAAGTCCTTCGGAGTGAATTGTCCAACGTTGGTATTTTTAGCGATTTCGATAGTGTTGGAAGTCGACGATGATATTCCTGGAACAACTGATTGTTTGTTATAAAAAGTGATTTCTTCAGAAGAATGATTGTCTTCAGAAGAAAGAAAGAAAGAAGAAGAAGAAGTTTCTGTCCCCATGGAACCACCTGCTCATCAAAAAGCTGTGCAATGCATTAACGAGTTGGAACTTAGTGTGTTTCTGTATAACCAACCAGAAATGATTGAAACTCTATTTCGATGACGTAGGAAAATTGAATCAGAATGAGCACGTACAAAAGTCGATAAATGAAACGGTCTTGTGACTGATTTTTTCGCTGAATAGTAAAGGGTGAGTACTGAACTGTACAATATTCAAAATGAAACATAAGACAAAACTGTAGAAGTGCTTTTTTTTTTTTTTAACTTTTAGTAGGTATGAAATTCTGTGTACTGTACTGCACTGTATGTAAATTCAAAGAACGACTGTATACACTAGCTCAGAGTGTTTTCCTTTCCTGCACTGTCAGTGTATTTCTGAAGTACTATACACCGATCCTGTAGACCGGAAACCCCACTACACTGGACACATTTTTAAGGAGCCGTAGGTGTCCTACTTACAGAGGTTTCACTGTGGAGAATAAATTACCACCTTCCCTCACTCCTCTTATTTCCCTTTCGTATCCAGCGAGTCGGACTACAGGAAAATTCAATTTAGTAGTAATAGGAAGTAAGTCGATAACCTTCAGCATTAATATTCCAAGGAAGCTTGCAGAAGTATGTTCGTTCGTAATCTGTTTACTTTCCAGGGTCGGTTTTTCCCTCGGACTCAGCGAGGGATCCCTCCTCTACCGCCTCAAGGGCAATGTCTTGGAGATTCAGACGTTGGGTCGGGATACAACTGGGGAGGATGACCAGTACCTCTCCCAGGCGGCCTCACCTGCTATGCTGAAAAGGGGCCTTGTGGAGGAATGGGAAGATTGGATGGGACAGGCAAGGAAGAGGGAAGGAAGCGGCCGTGGCCTTAAGTTAGGTACCATCCCGGCATTTGCCTGGAGGAGAAGTGGGAAACCACGGGAAACCACTTCCAGGATGGCTGAGGCGGGAATCGAACCCACCTCTACTCAGTTGACCTCCCGAGGCTGAGTGGACCCCGTTCCAGCCCTCGTACCACTTTTCAAATTTCGTGGCAGAGTCGGCAATCGAAGCCGGTCCTCCGGGGGTGGCAGCTAATCACGCTAACCACTACACCACAGAGGCGGACTGCAGAAGTATGTAACATTTGAATTCGAATTGGTGAATACATAGGCGCTCACTCTGTGATACTCTTGCTACAGTGTGTGCATTCTCTGTGTGGTACGAGTTTGCACATGCTAAACAGGTTGACGCGGCCTTCAATGAAACTTCAAATGTAATTAGAGAATACCTCAAAGCAACACCTAGAGATAAACTTTAGTAGCTAGGTGGGATCGTTCCACTGAGTGTGTGATGAAAACTAGCGGCGAACATTTCAAGTTACAACGTAAATCAGGAACTCCCTTGTCATTCGAATATCACTCTCAATGATATATCCCCCTGTGGGTAGAGGGTGGTAAAATAACACCCACGGTTTACCCTTCTGTCATTGTGACTGGGTCGCAACTTTCATAAACACTTCCAGCTGATGTCAAGAACTGTAAGACGTATACAAAATTTAAGACTACTTGCAGAGATCTCCTTCTGAACACCGCTGACTCTTTCGTGTGACTGGTGCTGTATGACAGCCTGCGTGGTTGGGCCATTATGGTGTGTGAGTGTGTGATTTCGAAATTAAAATACGCAGTTATTTCTTAGAACTAATATTATCCCATATTATTATTATTATTATTATTATTATTATTATTATTATGATTATTATTATTATTATTATAGCCGAAACTATTAGCTTTATACATGTCGCCGTTTACAATATCCCTGACTTGCGCCAATGATATTAAATACCAGACAAGGCCCCATTATTTCAAGCCATGGCATTTTTGATGTAGAAACTTATTTTAAGTTCGTTGCGCGTCTTAATGGTTCCGTTCTGGGGTGTTTAAAATACTTTATTTCCTTAATCCCCCTTTCATGTTGCGCTGAAAAAAATAGCTGCTCAGAATTGCATCAAAGTAAATGTGTTCCTCAATCTTTTGCTCTTAAACAGAGAGATATTGATTTTTTTTTTGGTCGATGATTCCTGTAAACCCCTACTATATTTAGCAATTTCGAAATATGTGTACCTGAAGAAGCATAGGCCTACATGAGTTGGTACTTTAAAAATGTTTAGTTGAATTCCGTTATAAACACGCGTTCAGACACACAGACAGTAAAATTTGACATTTTATGTAATGGTTTTCAAATATTCTGAAACGTGTACGGGCAGAAAATTCGCAAAGACGAAAGAAATTTTTTGTATTGTATATTTTTATATATACTAGCACTATATTTATTATGATTTAATAATAATAATAATAATAATAATAATAATAATAATAATAATAATAATAATAATAATAATAATAATAATAATAATAATGCCTGGCTGAGAAGCTCCGATGGTAGAGAACTGAATCCAACTTGGCAGGTGCGATTCTGTCTCAGTCGTGTAGTATTTGAAGGTGCTCAAATACGTCAGCCTCGTGTCAGTAGTTTTACTGGTACGTAAAAAACTCCTGACGGACATAAATTTAGGCACCTCGGCGTCTTCGTAATCAATAAAAATGTTGTTAGTGTGCCGTAAAACAAATGTCAGCAATAATAATAATAATAATAATAATAATAATAATAATAATAATAATACCCGTGTGTAGATTTACCGGTTACCTCCATCGGGCGCGTCCCATCGGAATTGGGGAAGCTCGATGGCTCTGCCGCCAGCAGAGTCAGAAGGTAGTAGGGAAATAAAATACCACCGTGAAAAAAAAAACTTGTCCCTTGCCAGGGTTACGGCGAAGACTGGTAAATGACCAGAAGCCAGAAATCATCTTGAGGCAACCTCTAGGGCTAACAACCCTAGTTGTAAAAGGATGGGTACCCGTCCAAAGCAAAGTCAAGTCAAAAAGCATGATGGCACAACATTTCAAGAAACATACCCCAGGGGGTAAATCTTCGGATAAATCCCTCGTCGTGAACGCCACGCCGCACGAGTCTTGTTCGGATTCTGGGGGAGACTCGACATCATGCAAGAGACGAGTCGGAGCGTCTCGGTGTATCCCGAAGAGTCAAAAACTCAGGACAAAATCTAAAACCTTTCTAGCAACTTTCAACATAAATTCACTTACACAAACTGGCAAGCTGAAAACCCTCACCAATATTGGACCTTCAAGACATTCTCCACTCTACTTTGGCGTTCGTGACCGCAGCGCATGACCTTGAATGTGCCGCGCTGATCACCGGGAACTGGCGGTTTGCTTCTACAAATCTATTCGCCTGCGACTTCAAGTTTATTTATAATCTTCATATATTATTGATAGTGTTGTGACTTTGTGCCTGACAGTGTGTGAAACTGACCCATTTCTCTAATATTCATAAACATTGTGTGATTTCGCCTACTTGTTTTTACGGCTGACGATGACCTGGACTAGGGTCGAAACCGGTCCCATTTAAATAAGAATGTAATTACTACATTTCTTTCTTTTATGTATTGAATTGGTTGAACTTCAATTATTTAATTTTTAATGTTAATAATTTCAATACGGAACAACGAAATTTTTATCTTTAAACTCACCAAAGCTCTTCACGAAAAACAGATATCCATAGTGGCCCTACAGGAAACAAGGTACCCAGATGAAGAGATTTTTTAATCTGAAGGCTACCGATTTTTCAAGAGCAAAGCGCAAAGAGGAATCCTCAATGGAGTTGTGATGCTTGGAACCGCGTTTGCTGTTGGAACCAAGATCCTTAAATCGGTTGCAAATTTCGAACCTGTGAATGACAGATTGTCTATACTCACAATTAAATGCGCGAACAAAACAAGTTGATAATTTCTGGGACCTACTGGAGGAAAAATTGAACAAAATCCCCAAACACCATGTCAAGCTTCTTTTGGGTGACTTCAATGCCCAACTAGGTCGTGAGCAGAAGTACAAGAAAGTTATAGGAAATTACCCTGCTCACAAAAGAACCAATCCCAACGGCAAAAGACTGGTGACCATTTGCGAAAATCACAACCTGCAGGTCATGTCGACCCACTTTCGCCATCTACCCAGAAAGCAAATGACTTGGCGTTCTCCCATCCAAGCTCTCGGAGAGTTCCAAATTGATCATGTTGCGATCTCCAGGAGAAACAGCCCTGAGATTATGAATGTCAAGGTAAAGAAAGGCATCAATGTGGCCTCAGATCATTATATGTCTCTTATCAAATTCAAACCAATTCCCGCAAACACAAGGAAGACAACCAAACAGATCACACGCTTCGACAATGATAAACTTCGGCAAAGGGTCGAGGAGTTCCAGGAGAAGGCTAGACCAAATGACTGTGACTTTAACAACGCCAAAAGTCTCCTTGTTGAGGCCGCCAAATACGTTGCAGAAATCAAGAGAAGCAAAAAGCATGCCTGGTGGAAAAGTACCTGCGAATCAGTCCTCTAAGAAAGACTCAATGCGTGGAAACAGTACAACTCTACGAAATCAGAAAATGATTGTGAAACCTACAAAACCCAACGTGCCCAAGCAGCTAGGGTGTTCAGAACTGAGAAAGGTAAATACGAAAAATCTCTCATTAAAAAGATAGAACAAAACTTTAGGAAGAATGAAAGCAGAGAGTACTACAGAGCCTTCAAACTCAAACTCACTTGCTATAAACCACCATCTCTGTGCTTTGAGCGGACGGACGGCACACTGGCGACGTCAAATGAAGAAAATTGCAGCATTCTGGCAGATTACTTCAAGAATTTACTTAATTGCTCTAAACCGCAAAGCGCCATTGAGACCAAGGGACCCTTACTCAGGTACCCAGATTCCAGACCACCCGACAGAGATAAAATCAAGCGCTACATTGCCCGTCTCAAAAATAACAAAGCGCCGGGGGGAAGACTCAGTAGTAGCAGAACTATGGAAATATGCCCCAGAAGAATCACTTGATATCTTGCAAAAGCAAATAGAAGAAATTTGGAACAAGGAGACCCTACCTGAAGATTGGAAAATAGCTTTGATCCATCCACTACACAAAAAAGGCAGCATGAAGAACATCAACAACTACAGAGGAATATCTTTGCTACCCGTGACTTACAAAATTCTATCACTTGCCATCCTGGAGCGTTTGGAAGCACAGGTCGAACATCAAATAGGTGAATACCAAGGAGGGTTCAGAAAAGGTCGCTCAACAGCTGAACAGATCCAAAATCTGAAAACGATCATCAGATATTGTACACTAAGGTCCAAGCAGTATGTGTCTGTCTTTGTGGACTTCAAGAAAGCGTACGACTCCATTGACGGGGAAGTCCTGCTAAACATCTTAAATGAATTTGGAGTTGATTTGAAACTGCTGGCATTAATTAGAGCCACCCTGACCGATACAAAATCCAAGGTGAAGTTCCACGGATGTCTCTCGCATTCCTTTGACATCAAAACAGGAGTCCGACAGGGTGATGGGCTATCCCCGATACTCTTCAACTGTGTTCTTGAAAAGATCATCAGAACCTGGCGGGTGAGATTACAGGAAACCAACTATAGACCATTGAGAATAGGAACCAAATCCAAGGGGATCGCAACAGACTCCTTAGCATTTGCCGATGATATTGCTGTTCTCTCAACCGACATAGAAACCGCTAGAGCTCAAGTTGAAATTTTAAAGGAAATTGCCGAACAAACTGGTTTGCAGATATCGTTTGAGAAAGCAGAAGTAATGACTAACATCAAAGAGGCTCCACCAAAACTCCATACAAAATACGGGGACATCACCCGAGTAGACAAATTCAAATACCTAGGTGAGATCATCATGAAAAATGGACTGGACAAAGAAGCACTTCAGGAGCGAGTAGGCAAACTGGAAATATCCTACCAAACATCCCGCACAATGTACAACAAAAAATGCCTTTCCCAAAACACCAAGATACGTCACTATGAAACAGTTCTGAAGCCAGTAGTTCTATATGCAGCCGAAACCCTGTCTCTAAATGCCAACAAAGGACTCCTTGAAGAACTGGAGAAAAGAGAACGCAAAATTGTGAGAGGAATCTTGGGATCAAAGTACAGAAATGGAATCCATCAAAAGAGATCTAACAAGGAAGTCTACAGCAAAATAGAGAAAATTACCAACACAATCAGAAAAAGACGGGCACGATTTTACGGTCATCTGAAAAGAATGGACAGAAGAAAGTTAACTAAAGAAATCTTTCACTTTTTTGATTCAAACCCCAAAACCACAATTTCCTGGTTTAGAAATAGCAAAGAGACCTACAAATGCTACATATCTCAGCTGAAGACGCCTTTAACAGAGATCTCTTCCGCAAGAAAATATTGACAAACGGGCTAAACCGAGACGAGCAACCGTAGAGAAGACACGGTGCCCCTTGGACAGAGGTGCGTATGCAGGCCCACTCACAAAGAATGAGGGAAATTTGGGCTTTAAAAAAGGCCAAGTTCGGTGTCAAATGCAACAAGACTAACGTGGTCCTTGATGGCCCCAGCGAATTATATATATATAATAATTGTTACGGTGTTACCCGTGGAATGCAGAGGTGAAAGAAGGTGCGGGCTGGAATGGGTCTAACTACAAAGCTGAGATATTGATTAAAATTGCATTAAAAGTTATATTTTCAAAAATAGCAAAACTTAACAATTTTCACAAAAACTTCAGATTTTAACAAATAACAACAAGTCAAATCAGGTACAAGACCAGGAAAGCCAAAATTTAGAGACACTTTAACAATCTGGGCCACAAGCCCTAATTTTTACAATTTCTGAGCACTCAGCTCACAACCACATACTACCAAAGGGCAGAAAACCCCTAATTACATGGAGCACTTGCTCCCACCTAGCAATGTCAAGCCCACTAGAGGCACATTTACCACAAATAAAAGAGCTGACCCGCTCTCAATGTTCTGATTCTATCAAAGGCCACAACGGACTTTACTATTAACTGCCCTCAAGGCACACTTACAAAGAAACAGGGGTATCTTGTACCCAACCTAATGGGCCTTAGTAGAAATAATAATAGGTTAAGTTAACGGCCCAAAATGCAAAACAGAATGGAGGTATGAATCTGCACTCCTATATGAAACTTCTTAAAACCTAAGAGGCACTAGGCCGATGAACAGGGGCTATTCCCAAACTATGGAGGTGATTCGTATACATAATAAATTTAACACATTGAGGAAGAGTAGAAGAACGGTTACGAAAACGTAGTCACCTCAAATTCGAAATGAAGGGGGGCTCGAGAGGGTAAAGCACTCTCTATCCCCGATTTACAGTTAAAGATATATGAAGTTTTACAAAAGTGACGGCAATATACATGTTTGATGATAGGTTACATAATAAAGGTTTCGGACCTTCCCCGCGAGTTAAACTGCTGAGCTAGCAAGAAATAAAGATGTTAAGCGGCCATTACCTTGTTGAAGAGCAGCTGCCTGATGAAAGGGGCGCTTCCCGCCTCCTGCTACATGTCCATACACTAAGTTAAATGTTGATGAAGTGGCCGAGAGACAAGAAAATCAACAGTTTTTATACCCTCGTGGAGGATTCGAGACCTTTCATGAATAATCAAGCCACACCCCTTTCTTTATTGGTCCGTCTTGAAAATACACTCAAAGTCAAAGAAGAAATACGTGATTGGTCAAAAATTAATTACATAAATTCTGGATTGGCTCGATTCAAAACTGACGGAAAGAAAAGATTAATATTGCCAACCCACAAATGAAAAAACGAAATTTAGTAAAGATAAAACTAATGAATACAAAATATCTTCAAAAAGTTCCTTAACTTCGCACCAGGGTGCATGATCATAGTTTTCTTTTTGTAGAGACATCTATCAGAGAATGTCTACACTTCTTGATCAATAGAAAACAAAACAAGTTGAACTCCACACAGTACTGACAACTTCGTAATCACAAAATTTACGGTAGTGACATCTTCTGAGAAACTTATGAGTTGATCCAGTTTTTAAAGTTCAGAGTTTCTCCTGCAGAGGAGTACATTAAGGCGGAAAATTCAAATGTGCGACGTAGAGGTGTACCAGCCGGTACAACAACAACAACAATAATAATAATAATAATAATAATAATAATAATAATAATAATAATAATAATAATAATAATAATAATAATAATAATAATAATTGTACCGGGTGGTACACCTCCACGCCGCTTATTTAAAATTCGCGCCAATTGAAACTCCTCTGCTGGAGGAAGTCTGAACTTTATCTACGGTATTAATTTTCAAGTTTCTCAGAAGATGTCACTACTTGGAAATTTTGGAGTTTTTGAACTGGGTCATTTTTGATGTATTTTTGTTTTACCTGTAGTAAGAAGTGCGAACTTTCTCTTCTAGAGGACACTACTGAAAAACTACAATGGTGCACCCTAGTGCGAAGTGAAAGACCTGTTTTTTGGAGAAATTTTTATTTCAAAAGTTTGTTTCTTGTTAAATTTCTTTCTGTTATTGTTTAAGTTGGCTGTATAATCCTTTCTTTCCCCTTGTTTTGAATTTAGCCAATCCTGAATTTCTCGAATTAATTTTCCACCAATAATATGTTTCTTCCTCGTATTGTGTAGGGGTTTTCTTGGTGAACCAATAAAATCCTTGTGGGAGGGTGTTCTCATTCCAAAAACGCCTCGAACTTTCCGCGAGAGTATATAAACTGCTGATTTTCGGGTCTCGGTGCCACTTCAGTACCATCTTTCAGTGTGTAAAGTACATAGCAGGGGGCGGGAAGCGCCTCTTTCTTCGGGCAGCAGTTCAACAACCAGGTAATGGCCATTTAATAACTTCTTTTCTTGCTAGCTCAGCAGTTTAACTCTCGGGGCGGGTCCGAAGCGTTTCCACCATGTAACTTTCCCTAAAATGTAAAGACACTTTGTATTTATTCTATCTTTTAAGCTACATATTGGGATAGAGAGTGCTTAACCCTCTCGAGCTCCCACTCATATTGTTTTGAGGTGAACTTATTTCTCACAACCGATTCTTCCTTAATGTAATGTAAATTGTTCTTTTCTAAAGTCACCTCTGTAGTATGGGATTAGCCCTTGCATTAGTGGCCTAGAGCCAGATTAGGTTTTAAAACAAATGCATTAGGAGTGCAGATCGCCTCCTCTCAAGTTGGTATTTTAGAGGCCATGTAATTAACCTTTTCTCACTTAATAGGCCTCAGTAGGTTGGGTATTTTACCCCTGTGTTTATGTCCTTAGAGGACAGCTTGAAGGTGGAATTTGGTGTGGCCTTTGACAGGCTTAAAATTTGAGAGCGGGTTGCTCTTTCTTGAAAATTTTGTTTTCTGCGCGCCTCAAGGAGGCTTTACTGTGTAATTTGGAGCAAGTGCTCCTGGGTATGAATGGGGTTTTCCGCCCCTCTGTTGAAACTTGTATTGGGGTAAAACTGGGCTAATTGCTCAAGAATTGTGAGGTCGGGGCTCGAAGCCCAAATCCTGTAAATATTGTAATTGTACTTTTATTGCCTTGCTACTCTGTACCTGTCTTTCGTGTTATTTCTGAATTTTGGAAAGAGAATATAACCTTGTTAAATTTTACATTAACTTTAATTTCGTAGTTTGAGACCCGTTCACACCCGCACCTTCTTTCACCTCTAACTACCACAAAAATACGGTAACAAGTGGTAGCAGAGCGTGGTTGAATGGGTCTCAATTTAGCCCCTTTTGACGGCTAAACATTGTTTTGATTCGAACTCTAACAATTTTCTCTGTTGCTGGAAATTTTGATTTTTTCTGTTTCAAAATTGTTCTGTCATCATGCCCGGCCCTCGCGATGTTCTCCATCTTAACTATTTGCGCAAGGAGAAGTTGATCTATGAGTTAACTATCAGAAATGTGCAATCTGGAGGCACGGTTGCGGTAGACACAAACAAGCTTAGAGAGTCCCTTGATTTGCCCATTTCCATCCCCACTTTGTGAGAGAAAGAAATTGACGACACTCTTTCCACGATCATCGAGAATATTACTGGCCTAGCATCTGTAGTTAGTTTTTTTGACGAAAATGATCCTTCCCCTAATCAAATTAAGCGTGTGCAAGCCAGGCTATTTCATTTTTCAAATAGAGTTAACGATCTGTTGTCTCTAAATTTGAATGACGTTCAGAGGAAGGAAGCTAGTACGGTGCTTGAAAATATTTCTGAATTATCTAGTAAGGTCACTCAATTGTTAACTGGGGAAGCTCCTCCCAAAACTGATCTACCCGCTACGGTGAATGTAGGTAGCGAGGAAGAGCCTCCTAAGGGAGAAGTCAATAGGAAAACCGTTGGAGCTCAAACTATCCCTGCCCCATTGGACAACGAGTCTGAACGCCGTACGTCGTTGAATAATGTACGTTCTGAACTAACTTCTTTGCCACTGAAACCTTTACCTACTATGTCACCTGGGTTCAGCAGCTTGCCTCATCCATTAGCTATGTTGCTCAGAGGTATCTCTAAGTTTTCTGTTAATACCACCAGTGATGTTATTTCATTCTTAAGGTTTTTAGTTGAATTTCAAGATCATGCCCTTGTTCTTTCTCTTTCTCTGTGTCAAATTTTACAGATAATTTATCCTTATGCAATTGGTATTCTCTCAGATAAAATAGTAAGAGCCATTGCCGAACAGTCATCTATTGAAGATTTTCATGCACATCTGCTTGCAAATTTTATTCCTGCTCGCGCGAGGTCATCTCTGATTCAGAAGTACTATTATCGAGTACAGAGATTGGATGAAAATCTGGCTGATTTCATACAAGACATTAAATTCTATACTAGGGTGTTTGCTCTTCACTTCCCTGAGGATCAGATTGTACAAGCTATAGTGGAAGGTATTTCACCATCGTATAGGTCATATTTGTGTTTCGCGGCGTGCCCGCAAACTTTCTCTGAACTCGAAGCATTGGCCGTCTCAGCGGAAGGAGTTAGATACGCCGATTCTTTGCGTGTCGCGAAAGAACCCCCTCCTTCTTTTAGTAATCTTCGGCCACCACCTCGCCGACCTGTCACACCCCGTAAATGTTATGCTTGCGGGTCGCCTGACCATCTTCGCAATAAGTGTCCACTGATCAAGTCTAGTGGGACAAGGAATGGAGCTGGTTCATCACAAGGCTGTTTTAAATGTGGGGCTTTCTCACATATCGCCAAGAATTGCCCAAATTCAAATAGCATCCCCTCCTGCTCAACTTCTGGTGCAAATTCCACCAATGCCAATAATAAAAAATGACTAGTGGTTTCGGCTGAGTCGACTAATCCATCTTTCCGAGGCTCAGCCCCTGGTAAACAGATCGAAAATTCAGGGAACGTTCAATCTGCAAATCCATCTTTGGAATGCCCCAAAGAGTGTCTTAGGATTGCGGTGGATACCCCCGCACCGGTCCCCTTTCTCAAAATTGAGTTAAATAATGAGCCTATAACAGCTCTATTAGATTCAGGCAGTGTTTGTTCTATTATTTCGGCTGAATGGTATGCAAAATTGAAATCTGTTTGTAAACTTCCTGACTATTGTTCCTCTTCGATCCAATGTGTTTCGGCTAATTCATCTCCATTAGAAATTCTAGGTTCTTTACAGGTCAAAATTCGTATTTTTAAATTTACATGGAAAATCAAATTGTTTGTGGCCAAGCACTTGTCTTGCCCCATTATATTGGGAACTGACTTCATTTCTTACACTGGTCTTGTGCTCGATCTTCAGAGTAGGTCGTGCACTTTCAAATTTGCTTCCAATTGTACAATCCCCTTGTTAAAATGTAATTCTGCATCATGTTCATCTATTTCGCCTACCCAGGTTGAGATGTTGTTAGACCTTAGACATCTACCTGAGGGGCAGGCTGATAGTATTCGTAAGTTGTGTCAGTCGTTTCCAGAGGTGTTCTCTGATACTCTTTGTGTTACTGACCTTATCGAATACAAAACTGAGGTCACGGATTCGATTCCTGTCCGTTTTACACCGTATAGGCTATCTCCACCTAAAATGAAGGCTCTGAAAGAAATCATCGATCAGATGTTGAAGGATGGTATTATTAGGCCCTCGAAGTCGGCGTATTCTTCGCCTATTTTTCTAGTCCCGAAACCCCAAGGGGGCTTCAGGCCTGTCATTGATTATAGGGCTCTCAATCGGAAGGTGGTGTTACAATCTGTGCCCCTTCCTGACCTTCATTCTTGTTCTTCATGGTTTCGTAAGGCCAAGTTCTTTACTATCTTGGACTTGAATCAGGCCTATAATCAAATTCCCCTAGCGGAAGAGTCTAAACATCTTACAGCGTTTGCCACGGATTGGAATTTGTATGAATACAACCGCGTGGCTTTCGGGCTCCCCACGGGAGCAGCTGTACTCACTAGGCTGCTAGATAGGGTCTTCTCCGACATCAAATTTGAGTTCTTGTATCACTACTTGGATGATGTCGTCGTATTTTCGGAGACCTTTGAAGAACATCTAGATCATCTGCGAGAAGTTCTCAATCGCCTTCGTAAGGCTGGGTTAACTGTCAAGTTGTCCAAGGTTGCCTTTGCTAAGCCCTCTATGTCATTCCTGGGGCATATTGTGTCACCTGATGGTGTTGCCGTCGATCATTCTAGAACACAGGCCATCCGTGATTTTAAACCTCCCAAGGACATTAAAGGTATCGCCAGGTTCATTGGTATGGTGAATTTCTTCAGGAAGTTTATTCCTAACTTCGCTAATAGAGCGGCGCCCTTAAACCTTCTTCGTAGGAAAGGCATCAAATTCGAGTGGGGTCCTACTCAACAAGCCGCTTTTGAAGATCTTAAATTAGCTCTCTGTAATGCCCCTGTCCTCGCTATGCCTGATTTCTCAAAGAAATTCATCGTCCAAACTGACGCGTCGTCGTCAGCAGTAGCTGCAGTCCTTCTTCAAGAAACTGAACTAGGGAGGCGACCTATCGCCTATGCATCTAGGACTCTATCGGCTCAAGAAGCAAAGTATTCCATATATGAGCTCGAAGGTTTGGCAGTCTTATTTGCCTTAGAAAAGTTCCGTTTCTATCTGGAACATGTCAAATTCGACCTGGAGACAGATAATCAAGCCTTAAGCTGGGTCTTAGGTAGGCCGCGTCGTACTGGTCGTATAGCCCGTTGGGCCATCCGAATTTCTGCCTTCCAATTCGATGTCAGGCATATCAGAGGGACCGAAAATGTTGTTGCTGATGGACTCAGCCGTATGTTTTCCAACGACGTTGAGACCTATGAACCGGTCGATAGTTCATCTCCTCCCGAGTCCATGCTATCTGATGTTAATGCCATCTTAACAGATGCTCCCATGCTCTTTAGGGATATCGAGAAATACCAACGTGAAGATCCGACGCTGGCTCCGATAATGGAAACCCTTTCTTCTGGGGAACATGTCGTCCCTTATGTTTTGAGGAATGGTGTTTTATGTTGCCCATCGAGGCATGATAAGATGATGAAAGTTGTCGTTCCAGCTGTTCTTGTACCTATGATCTTCAAGTATTATCATGAGACCCCATTAGGAGGGCATCTAGGCATCTTTAAAACTCGTGAGAAGATTCGTGAAATGTTCATCCGGAAGGGTATGGACGGTGAAATCCGTGAACTAGTAAAGGCTTGTAAATCCTGTTTGCTTAGTAAACCAACCATGTCCACCAAGGTAGGCCTTTTGTCTTCTCATCAAGCGTCGCGCCCCATGGAACGCCTGTATACTGATTACGTAGGACCCTTCCCCCAGTCGAAGGGAAATGCCAACAAGTACATCTTTGTATGCGTAGATGGTTTTAGAAGATTTTCCTGGTTATTTCCGACTAAGCTGGCTACCGCTCAGTCCACCATTACTTGTCTAAATTCTATCTTTGCTTCTTTTGGTCCGTGTCAATATATTGTATATGATAATGCTAAGGCTTTCACATCTAATTTATTTCGTAAATTCTGCTTTGACCTGTCCATATCTCATGTGACAACTTCTGCTTATTACCCTCAACCATCTCTGGCTGAACGGGTTAATCGTAATCTCAGGTCCGCGCTTATTGCCTATCATCATGAAGATCATTCTAGATGGGACACGTCCCTGAATTGGTTAGCTTTTGCTTTGAATTCGGCGGTTCATGAATCACATAAATTTACTCCAGCGTCTTTGATGTTCAAGTTTGTTCCCAACACGCCGCTCTCTAACCTCTGGTCTCTGAGTGACATTCTACCCGAGACAATAGACCCGGACAATATTAAAGATCTTTGGAAGAAGGCTAAAGCCAATCTTAAAGTGACTCATGAAAAGGTTAGGGAAAGATATGATCGTGGACGGAGACCCACCAATTTGAAGGTAGGTGACCAAGTGATGGTCAAGTATTTTGTTCCCGCGGGCAAGCTTGCCCCCAGATTTCATGGGCCGTGCATAATTCTCGATTTCCTTACGCCGGTTACGTTGTTATTAAGTAATCCAGCCACCGAGAGGATATTTAGGGTTCACCTGTCCCAGGTGAAACCGGTGTAAATTTTGTTTTAACTTGCTTCATATAATTTGAAAGGAATACGAAGGTTATATTTTTTTGAAGGTTTTCACTTTTAAGGCTTTCTGCCCCTTCTATAATATTTTGTTTTATATGTAAGCATTTTTGTAAAACCTGCCCCGAACCGTTAAACTGCCATCCTGTCGTTGCCACGGCCATTACCACGCTCCCGTCTCCTGCTCCACTACACACAGTGGCTTGTACGTGAAATGAATTTCTCCACGCCGCTGGCCCCTCAACCTTACCACAATGAATGTACCCTATTATCATTCTAGTCCAACAAAAATTCTGCCGTCGAGCTTTAATGTTTCAGTGCCCCCGCAGCAGCGCGGCGCCGTACCGCTCCTGAGGCAGGGTACGGGCCCGCCGTTCCCCAGTGAGGCCAACCTGTGTACGGCGAGCCGGAGTCCTCCTCCCGGCCAAGGCTGATGTGCGGCGCACAACCAGTAACTGGCCCGCAGCCTGTATATGTTCGCCGCGGGCGCGGCGTGCTTCAACACCACTACTCCTCTCATAGTGCGGGCGAGCGTTATCTCAGGGTACTTGAGGGGTCCGAGCGGCCTCCTCTGAACACAAGCCGCAGCGGCCGCTCTGGCCATCCAACTTAATCAACCTTGAAAATATTTAATCAGCTATATGGACATTCCAGTTCAACATTACTGCCTTTTCTTGGATTTTACTGCAATACCTGGTGGACTTAGAAAATTTTTCCTCAACTTTAAAAACTAAAGATTTCCTTCTGAATTTAACTTCTACAAACATAAAGACATTACTTCAGCAGTTACTACGAGAATTTTTGAAACTGGATTAAATCAAACTTCAACAATTTTGATAAATGCTTCTGCAATTAATCTCCATATCAACATCATAACTTGGACCTGGTTTTCAAACAAAAGTTTATGTTCTTCTGTGTTACCCCCTTGGAGGAACTTTGGGGGGGGGGGGAGGTCTGTACCGGGTGGTACACCTCCACGCCGCTTATTTAAAATTTGCGCCAATTGAAATTCCTCTGCTGGAGGAAGTCTGAACTTTATCTACGGTATTAATTTTCAAGTTTCTCAGAAGATGTCACTACTTGGAAATTTTGGAGTTTTTGAACTGGGTCATTTTTGATGTATTTTTGTTTTACCTGTAGTAAGAAGTGCGAACTTTCTCTTCTAGAGGACACTACTGAAAAACTACAATGGTGCACCCTAGTGCGAAGTGAAAGAACTGTTTTTTGGAGAAATTTTTATTTCAAAAGTTTGTTTCTTGTTAAATTTCTTTCTGTTATTGTTTAAGTTGGCTGTATACCCCTTTCTTTCCCCTTGTTTTGAATTTAGCCAATCCTGAATTTCTCGAATTAATTTTCCACCAATAATATGTTTCTTCCTCGTATTATGTAGGGGTTTTCTTGGTGAACCAATAAAATCCTTGTGGGAGGGTGTTCTCATTCCAAAAACGCCTCGAACTTTCCGCGAGAGTATATAAACTGCTGATTTTCGGGTCTCGGTGCCACTTCAGTACCATCTTTCAGTGTGTAAAGTACATAGCAGGGGGCGGGAAGCGCCTCTTTCTTCGGGCAGCAGTTCAACAACCAGGTAATGGCCATTTAATAACTTCTTTTCTTGCTAGCTCAGCAGTTTAACTCTCGGGGCGGGTCCGAAGCGTTTCCACCATGTAACTCTCCCTAAAATGTAAAGACACTTTGTATTTATTCTATCTTTTAAGCTACATATTGGGATAGAGAGTGCTTAACCCTCTCGAGCTCCCACTCATATTGTTTTGAGGTGAACTTATTTCTCACAACCGATTCTTCCTTAATGTAATGTAAATTGTTCTTTTCTAAAGTCACCTCTGTAGTATGGGATTAGCCCTTGCATTAGTGGCCTAGAGCCAGATTAGGTTTTAAAACAAATGCATTAGGAGTGCAGATCGCCTCCTCCCAAGTTGGTATTTTAGAGGCCATGTAATTAACCTTTTCTCACTTAATAGGCCTCAGTAGGTTGGGTATTTTACCCCTGTGTTTATGTCCTTAGAGGACAGCTTGAAGGTGGAATTTGGTGTGGCCTTTGACAGGCTTAAAATTTGAGAGCGGGTTGCTCTTTCTTGAAAATTTTGTTTTCTGCGCGCCTCAAGGAGGCTTTACTGTGTAATTTGGAGCAAGTGCTCTTGGGTATGAATGGGGTTTTCCGCCCCTCTGTTGAAACTTGTGTTGGGGTAAAACTGGGCTAATTGCTCAAGAATTGTGAGGTCGGGGCTCGAAGCCCAAATCCTGTAAATATTGTAATTGTACTTTTATTGCCTTGCTACTCTGTACCTGTCTTTCGTGTTATTTCTGAATTTTGGAAAGAGAATATAACCTTGTTAAATTTTACATTAACTTTAATTTCGTAGTTTGAGACCCGTTCACACCCGCACCTTCTTTCACCTCTAACTACCACGGAAATCTCCGTAACAATAATAATAATAATAATAATAATAATAATAATAATAATAATAATAATAATAATAATAATAAAGCAAAGTCATCTCTGTACAGGCCATGAAGGCCCTTGGCGGGGTGAAAGGTAAAGGCTTCCACCATTGTTAACCTCGGCACTTGATGGGGTAGGGTGGTTAGCTCTACGCCAGACCGCCTTTGCCCCAGGAATTAAGTGGGTACTGATTTGTGGTGTAGGCTGAGTAAACCTCAGGGCCATGTGCACCTCCGGAAGTGGAAATTTCGTTTCTTAAATTTTACGACTTCCTGACGGGGATTCGAACTCGCGTCCTTCCGGGCGAACCGAGCACGCCTTTACCGCCTCGGCCAGGCAGCCCCTAATAATAATAATAATAATAATAATAATAATAATAATAATAATAATATCCATCTTCATTCTTCTTCTTTTTCTACGCTTTTCCCACACCTGTGGGGTCGCGGGTGCGAACTGCGACGCACAGTATGATTTGGCCCTGTTTTACAGGAGCTTGTCCTTCCTGACGCCAATTCTATAACGAGGGATGTAAGCACTATTGCGTGTTTCTGTAGTGTGTTGTCTGAATATGAAATAATATCTATCTTCATTATAGACTGTTATGTCTTTGAGCGTCTAGTTCCAGGCCTTGGTGAATTAAAAATACGTGTTCTTTTAGCTACGAGCTCTGTAGCCCCGTTTTGTTCCATGTCTTATTTTAAATAATTAAAAACAGGGTCTGGTCATCATGATCCCCTTTTGCTTTCTTTACCCTACATGGCCGTGTCCACTATTCTCCTGGGTAATCTATCCTCCTTCATTAACCATAAACGACACTCATCACCATTCAATCATCAAGTTCATTAATAACCTAGCTTTTATCTCCTCATTACGATCACCCTCCTGTCGTAGTTTCCACTTGTTTGTATCATAAATCATTCTCACTATCTTCAAGTCTTTTATCTCCAACTTACGTATTGGATATCCGAAGTCCACACTGCATTCACTCCCGTACTACAAAGTCGAACTGAAGACAGATGGACTTCAAGATAAATTCGTTCGAAAGCTTATTTATTTCAGACAGAACACCGTTGATCGTAATAATAATAATCTATATCTATATATATAAAATAAGAGTTTGGTCTGTACATTGCTCAGAATTTGAAAATAATGGTATTTCTGTATCGGTCATGTCCACAGTAACAAGGAAATGCAATTATTACTTTTCCGTAATTTCTGTCTATCTGTCTATCTGTCTCTATGTATGTACATGCATCACAAGAAAACGGCTGAAGAGAATTTGATGAAAATCGTTATGCAAAGTCGGGGAATAAGTCGCTATAAATAATTTTATTCACGCTGAGTGAAATGGTAGTTTAGGGGAAGGCCTAAAGTTTAATTTTCAAATATTTCTGTTATTATTGGTCTATGTTAATGAAAATCGGTATGCAAAGTCGGTGTAATAAGTCGATGTAATCTAGGCCATAAATAATTGTATTCACGCTGAGTAAAATGGTACTTTAGGGGAAAGCCTAAAATTTAACTCTCAGATATTTGTCTTATCACTGGTCGTATTTTAATGAAAATCGGTAGGGAAATTTGCGAAATAGGTCGCTACAATCTGGACTATAAATTATTGTATTCACGCAGAGACAAATGGTAGTTTAGGGGAAGGCCTAAAATTTAATTCTCAGATTTTTGGTTATTAGTGGTCGTATTGATAAATACTACATAACTAAAGTTACAAAGCATTAAATTTCCGATCATTTATGTCTTATGCATTGTTACCGTACCGGCTAAGACCACAGAGATATTCAAGGATTTGGATTTTTGTTACTGAGTCCGTACTACCGCCGAGTCATGAGAAAATGGGTAAACAGAATTTAATGATATTCGGTATGTAAAGTCGAAGAATAAGGAACTACAGTCTACGCTATAAATAATTTTATAAGACGCCCTAATATCACAGAGTCAAAAGAAAACTAAATGTGAAGGCCTACAGTATAGAATGCTCATAAAACTGATCAACAATACCATTACATTGACCATTGTTTGTGATGTGCTTTTTGTCTTCTGTTGCCACTCATCTATGATAGATAGGATTACTGCTGCATAACCAGTATTTTTAAAATTTTGCTTTACATTGAACCGACACAGATAGGTCTTACGACGGCGATGGGATAGGGAAGGGCTAGGAGTGTGAAGGATGCGGCCTTGGCCTTACTTAAGGTACATAACAGCATTTACCTGGTATGAAAATGGGAAACCACGGAATACCATCTTCAGGGCTGCTGACAATGGGATTTGAATCTATTATCTCCCGGATGCAAGCTCACAGCTGCGCGCCCCTGACTACACGGCCAACTCACCCGGGCGTACCAAGTGTAACAGCATGCCTGAATATCGGCGGGAAGTAACTCTGGAGTTGAATAACTTTCTTCTTTAGTGTGCCATTCCACTGATACATACATTTTCTGATACTACTGGTACGTAACACACTGGTTCATCCTGGTCATTCCAGCTGTGAAACTCTGGACTGTTACATCGGCACCGTAGTACTGTTCGTTAGTGTGGTTAGTGTGATTATCTGCCACCCGCAGAGGTCCAGATTCGATTCCCGGCTCTGCCACGAAATTTTAAAAGTGGTACGAGGGCTGGAACGGGATCCACTCAACCTCGGGAGGTCAACTTAGTAGAGGGGGAGGGTTCTATTCCCACCTGAGCCATCCTCGAAGTGGTTTTCCGTGGTTTCCCACTTCTCCTCCAGGCAAATGCCGGAATGGTACCTAACTTGAGGCCACGGCCGCTTCCTTCCCTCTTCCCTGTCTATCCCTTCCAATATTCCCACCCTTCAAAGGCCACTGCTCAGCTTGGCAGGTGAGGCCAACTGGGCGAGGTACTGGTCCTCCTCCTCATTTCATCCTCCGACCAAAAGTCTCACGCTCCAGAACACTGGCCTTGAGGCAGTAGAAGTAGGATTCCTCGCTGAGTCCGAGGGAAAAATCATCCATGGACGGGAAGTAAATAAATAAATAAATAAATAAATAAATAAATAAATAAATAAATAAATAATTAAATAAATAAACAAATAAATAAATAATATCGTTTTAGTCTCCTACTGATTCACACTTTGGGTTCTCACAACATCGGTCTCTATGCCTGCGTATGTTGGTGGCACGTGTACGTGATAATGTCCACCATAATCTCCTAGCTAATGACAATGAGGAGATTTTGTAATTTAATTTTAATAGTAACACATAATTAAACTTGACGAATTCCATCTGCCTCTATCCTCTCCCTTTTAATACAGTTTGTTAGTTCTAGAATAAAAGGCTGACAAGCCCTACTGTGCGTCCCCTCGGATTTTAATGGAACCAGGCCTGCTGGTCATGCCCTTCCATTCTCGGGTGTATAATATCGTTATCCTGACGCAGAATGTGAGGAGATAGGGTGTGAGATCCATATAGCCACCCCTGTTACATGCGAATGGTCATTTATCCCACCCAGCCCCCAAACAACTCACAAACAGGGATTAATCCGCTACTAGCATTGTAAATATTAATTATATTGATACACTCTCACCCTTCTTAAGGGCGTCTTTATGACGGTGAATCACGCACAAGTTGTATTATGTATCTCTTATTTGTCTTCTTCCTCTTCGCAGCCTAACGTTTAAATTCAGTTCATGATAAGAATTATTTATTGAATATCCTAGCATTTTGATCCATATTTTCCATAAGTATATTAGGGTTATAGTTTTGATCAATTAATTAATTATTGGTCCTTGACATAAAATTAGGAAACTAAATTGTTGAAGATGTGGTGATTGAAACCTAAGGAACTGTTTGTAGCAACAGGAATTCCTAAACAGCTGGTGTAATGGCTTTGAGAGTTCCACATTACAACTGTTTAGGTGATACTCAAGATCGAATCTTGTCCTTCCAAACCTGGCACAGTCGAACAGTAAATGGTCCACTGTTTGAGATAATCCACTAAAGAACAAATGATCGCCTGCAATGCTAATTTTAAGGCGTTCAAGGTAGCACTTACATTTCCATGGCCGGATAGAAACTGAGGGAGAATGAATTCGGGCTCTAATATTTTGCACTGGAGTCGGTTATAATGTCCAGGAAAAGTAATTATCTTGTGACAAACCCCTTTGTACTTGATGTACAGAGGTTGTTTCACTGTCTTATTAAATATGATTTGATTTAGACTTTTTGCATAACTTGTGGTGATTTGTTGTAGGTAAATTTGACGTTGGGTAAGGAGGCTGCTTTTTCATGTCCAGGAGATTCGGTGTGTCCTCGGATCTGGGAGAGACAGACGTGGGGGCACTGCTTTACTTAAGATCTTATAGTAGCATCTGTTGGCTTGACATTGTGACACGATGACTAAGAAGCTACTCAGTTAGGAAAAGTGAGTGCTCACCCAGAACAACACCATCTTAGGCCAAGCGCGTACTAGCGATTAAATAATTGCTCTATTAGCCAACAATTTGGTTGCTAATACGAAACACTTAAATGGATGGCAAGAGAACTAATAATTTTTTACATAAATTCCGTACTTTTACCAATTATTTAAAATTTACAATTTACTGGAGGATAGTACTTTCTAAGTTTGTATTCTGAGAATTCAATATTGTTTGGCTGTTAACAAAGGTTACAGATCTCTTCACATGGTTATGAGAGTATTTAGGGGGTCAGTAAGAATGAAAAGGAGAAGGCGTATAAGTCCCTGGTAAGAGTATGGTTTCAGTGAATGGGACCCGCACCAGGAATACTTGATACGAGGAGTGGAAATGTTTCAAAGGAAGGCAGCACGATTTGTTCTTGGTGATTTCCAGCAAAGGAGTAGTGTTATTAAAATGTTGAATATTTTGGACTGGAATGACTTGGGAGTAAGGAAACGAGATGCTCGACTATGTGGTATGTTTCTAGCTGTCAGTGGAGAGATAGCGCGGAATGACATTAGTTGACAAATAGACTTGAGTGGAGATTTTAAAATAGGAAATATAATAATTTTAAGATAAAGCTGAAATTTAGGGGGAAATTTGGGACAGATATTCATATATAGAAGGAGCAATAAGGGATTGGAATAAATTATCAACGTAAATGTTCAATAAATTACCAAAATTTTTGAAAACATTTAAGGAAATCTAGGTAAACACTTGATAGGGAATTTGTCACCTGTGCGACAGCCCTAAATGCAGATCATTGATTGATTGATTGATTGATTGATTGATTGATTGATTGATTGATTGATTGATTGATTGATTGATTGATTGATTGATTGATTGATTGATTGATTGATTGATTGATTGATTGCAAAATTATCTCAGCCTGAAGCTTTATTAGTTCTCTTTGAAATTTGACTCGAGCCTGTTCAGCATTTTACAGAACAGAGATCATAAAAATGTTTGATTAAGGTGGCATTTTCTCGATAATTCTAAAGCGACTGTCGATTTATTATTACTTTATGCAATAGTTTAAGGGATTCACAGTATACAACAGTATGCAAGCTAGGTGTAACAATATTCCAGGCGACCTACTTGCGTTTTGTGAGGCCTTAGAATAAGAAGAGTTCCCACGTGCCTACGCTTTCGGATGAAAATTATTTGCTGTATTTGGCTGGACATTCCTTTGCGGGCACAAATTCTCAGTCATAGAAGTAGTGTTACGCAATTGGACAAGTAACATGGTTTTAAATAGGGAATTTTTCCAAATATTTCTCCTGCAGGCTAATTGTTTTCAGAACAATGAATATTCCATTTTAATGGCACGAGTTCTATATTGCATAGCCTTCCAAAGAAATATGTAAATCACACTAATGGTATGTGTTACGGAGTTTTCCGTGGAAGTCAGAGGTGAAAGAAGGTGCGGGCTGGAATGGGTCTAAGTATAAGTCCGAAAGGTGAATGTAAAATTTAAATAAAGGTTATATTTTCAAAACTTAACAATGGTGACATAGAATTTTTGAGCGTACAACAAATAACAACAAGTTAAATCAGGTACACGGTCAAGAAGTCCAAGCTTAGAGAAAAATTTAACCAGTTTCCACTAGGGGAAATAACAAAATCAGGTACCAGAGTAGTTTTACAAGGAAAGCCCGAGTTTCGGGTTCTTACAAGTTCTGGGCTTCGTGCCCCAAGTTACAATTCCTGAGCCTTCAGCTCACAACCACAAATTACCAAAGGGCAGAAAACCCCCTCACTACATGAAGCACATGCTCCCAACTTTACATCTCAAGCCTCTCTAAGGCACCTTTACCACAACACCATAAAGAGCTGACCCGCTCTCGATCTTTCAAGCCTATAACGGCCATAACAGACTTTTACACAAACTGCCATCAAGGCATTATAAAGAAACTGGGGTATCTCGTACCCTATCTACTGGGCCTAGTGTGCAAAAACTAGGTTAATCTAAATGGCCCACAACAAAAAGGATGGAGGCGTGAATTTGCACTCCTAAATCTACATTTTAAAACCTAAGTGGCTCTAGGCCGATACACAGGGGCTAATCCCAAGCTAGGGAGGTGACTCGTATGAGAAAACTTTAATACATTAAGGAAGAGAAGAAACGGTTACGAAAACGTAGTCACCTCAATTTCAAATGAAGGGGAGCTAGAGAGGGTAAAGCACTCTCTATCCCCGAATTACAGTTCCAATGAAAGTAAAGTAATTACAAAGATTGAAACGGCTTACATATTTAAAGATATAGGTTACATATTAAAGGTTTCGAACCTTCCCCGGGAGTTAAACTGCTGAGCTAGCAAGAAATAAAGATGTTAAGAGGCCATTACCTTGATGAAGAGCTGCTGCCTGAAGAACGGGGCGCTTCCCGCCCCCTGCTACATATCCACACACTAAGCTAGATGTTACTGAAGTGGCCCGGAGACAAGAAAATCAGCAGTTTTTATACCCTCGTGGAAAATTCGAGACCTTTCAGGAATGAGTAGACACATCCACTCAATTTTTATTGGTTGACAGCAAAAACTTGTACACAAGGCAATGAAGAAACACCTTATTGGTGGGAAATTAATTACAGAAATTTAGGATTGGTTAAATTCAAAACAGGCGGAAAGAAAACTTAATATTGCCAACCCACCAATGACAGAACAGAATTTAGTAAAGACAAAACTTATGAATACAAAATTTCTTCAAGAGAGTTCATTCCATTGCACCTGAGTCTATTACCATAGTTTTTGGTAGAGCCATCTGTGAGAGAATGTCCACACTTCTTGATCACTGAAAAACAAAAGCAAATCAAAAACACATAGTGACATCTTCTGATAAACAGCCGAGTTAGTTCAGTTGTCAAAGTTCCGGGTTTCTCCAGTAGAGAAGGTTCCATTGGCGCAAGATTTGAACTTGCGTCGTAGAGGTGTACCGCCCGGTACAGTATGTAATGTGGGGTAAAAGAGCAAGATCAGCAACTCAGTGCGTGCCTTCTTACATAATCACCGGGCGAGTTGGCCGTGCGCGTAGAAGCGCGCGGCTGTGAGCTTGCATCCGGGAGATAGTAGGTTCGAATCCCACTATCGGCAGCCCTGAAAATGGTTTTCCGTGGTTTCCCACGGCCGCTTCCTTCCAACTCCTAGGCCTTTCCTGTCCCATCGTCGCCATAAGACCTATCTGTGTCGGTGCGACGTAAAGCCCATAGCAACAAAAAAAACTTACATAATCATAATCACAATCATAATCCCAGGGAGGGACGGGGGTGGGGGTAGAATACATCCACGCTATCCCGTGTCTATCGCAAGAGGTGACTAAAAGAAGTCCTAGAAAATCTCAGTTTGGGAGCGTGGGTGGCAACAACGGGATCCTAGCTGAGTCTGGCACTGCTTCCACTTACTTGTGCCACGCTCCTCGCTTTCATCTTTCCTGTTTGACCTCCTTCAGTCAACTCTTCTTCTCTTTCAACGCCGATAGAATTATGTTTTCTGGGCCGAGGAAGTCATTCATTTTCAAGCCCTTCATGGCTTTTGTCCCTTTTTCTTTACAATGGGCTTTACGTCGCGCCAACACAGACAGGTCTTATGGTAACGAAAGGATGGGAATGGAAAGGAAGCGGCCGTGGCCTTCATTAAGGTACAGCCCGATCATTTGCCTGTTGTGAAAATGGAAAACCACTTTAAGGCTGTCGACAGTGGGATTCGAACCCACTATCTCCCGGATGCAAGCTCACAGCCGCGCGCTACTAACCGCACGGCTAACTCACCCGGGTATTGTCCTTCCTTGGCAAATGCCTTCAATTATCATAGTGTCGGACCTCTTCCATTTTTCGCCGGATTAGTGTTAAGGGAGGATGATTGATCAGTCGTGCTTCCTCTTAAAGACAATAATTACCACCAGCACCACTTGCATCATCGTAACTAGGGAGTAATAGAGGCCAGTCCTGGACAGACATGGGGCAGCGTCAGGCCGCAGTGGCTGCCTTAAGCCATTCCCCGAGGCTGCTTCGTCATTAGAATTAGAATTGATAATAGTAACATATACTACCGAGCTCGATAGCTGCAGTCGCTTAAGTGCGGCCAGTATCCAGTAATCAGGAGATAGTGGGTTCGAGCCCCACTGTCGGCAGCCCTGAAGATGGTTTTCCGTGGTTTCCCATTTTCACACTAGGCAAATGCCGGGGCTGTACCTTAATTAAGGCCACAGCCGCTTCCTTCCAATTCCTAGGCCTATCTTATCCCATCGTCGCCATAAGAGGTAGGCCTATCTGTGTCGGTGCGACGTAAAGCAAATAGCAAAAAAAAAAGTAACATACTACATATTTCAATTCAAATTTTCTTCAAAATAGGAGAAATGTTAATTTTATAAACATTGCTCTTTAACACCTAATCCAAAATTATTCAAAACATTGTCAACTATTTATTTCTCCCCTTCAAAAATCGCATATGATGGAGTATAGAAGTTGCTCCCTATTATGTGTTTTTCCTATAATATACTTCCATTAGGCCTATCCCCGTTTACTTTTCCATTAATTAATCACTATGTGTTTTAGTAATTTGTGTTAAAAATGGGATGTTTTGTTTGTACTTAATATAGTAATGTAATTGAGTCCGTTGCGGTACTGTTTTAGTTTATGTAAATGGCTTAGTTTATCTCGCTAACATTGTGTTCCGCGCAGCAATGAATTCATTGCATAAGTTTGCATGTAAAGTAACTCCGCTTTTGTAAATACACACTAAGTTGTTTCGTTGCATCCAGTCTGCTATACTTTCTACACGAATTTTGATTAATAATTTTGTTACATAGTGTACATATAATTGAATATAATAATTAGAATTCGGATTTTATCCAAATATCTGCTAAATTCGTTTAAGGGGAAAGTCTTGAGATAAAAATCGATATTTTGGTCATTTTAGAGAAAAAGGTATGGCTGAAATTGAAGTGATTGAGTTTCTTCTTTTCACGAAGCTATTCCGTTGAATTCAAACAATTCATCACTAGAACACTGGTTTGTTTTTATTACATAAAATAAACTTCATTATAAAGCCCGTATTGTCGTAAGTATACGTTGAAGGTTGTAAAGGTGGAACATTTGACTTAACCTTCAACGTACTGCTTTGTTTGTCAGTCTGCACACAGCAGAAATGGGCGTGGCGTCTGCTTTGCTTTTATTTTCTCGCCAATCATAATTTTACATATTATTCCCATTTTTCTTCCATAATATTCTGCGAAATGTAACAAAATTTGTATGGTACCTGTATCACAGCTATATTAGGAAACACGTTTATGGAAATTATGATTGCAAATTTTTTCAAGTAATAGGGTTCATTAAATCTAAAATTTTAGCACAAATTTTAGTAAAATATATCTCCTTACATAAATTATATAGGGAAAAATCAATACATAGTGCTTTTTAAAGAATTATTATCCACCTAATTCCCATTTTTCATTAACATCTCAGTTAAATTTCGTGAAAAATGGAATGTCATATTTCAAAAACTATATTCTTAAACATTGTTATGGAAAAGCTATTCATTGTATATGAAAAAAAGGTTGATTGATATCCCTACTTTTATATCGGTAACATTCCTACAAAGTTTCATAAAAATACAAAAATTAGGTAAAAATATCTGTTTATCTCCAGACGGTTCCCTTAAGGGCAGTGAAAAATGTGTAACACAAACTCATAATTTATGTCAAATAAAGGTGCCTAAAACGGCCTAAAATAATGTAGAATGCCACAAATGTCTTTATGTGACCAAATTTTAAAGCAACCAGACATGAAAAAGCATGTGTAAGGTGAGTAATAGCCTGCCCATCTCACCGATGCTAAATGTTCAAAATTCTGATGCACATTTCTCAAAATCTATTTGGGTGAGCTACTTTACATTTTTAAGGATTATTTGCGCCTTTAGCTGTAATAATAAGAAGAAGGACTTTTTACCCAAACCTAATAACGTTTTAGTATACCGTTTTAAGTGCATTGTTTTCTACCTGAAAAGTGCCAACAAAAATATCTAACGTGGCTTAAGTATTGCATACAAATACATCCATTTATATCACTCGCCATCAGGATATGTTGATGTGCAGAAAAGTTCAGGCATGTAGAGTTAGAAAAGGGATGAAAATGGTACCAAAGTACAAAAATATATAGGCTAACTGACTTAAAAATGCTGAAGGTTTACAACACAGTTTTTCACTCCGATCAGTTCTTAGATTGTTCCTGTCCCATAATGTGGATTACTTTTACCTCCTTCATCACATTTTGGTTCCTCAACTTTCTTCTGGCCCTATTTGTTTTCCCTTCAATCTTTACTGAGAACTATACTTTTTCTTTGAAAACTTGATGGAGTTGCACTACTGTACTTGGGTCAGCTTCAAGATCAACATGAGGTGAGTATATGGCGGTGTTTTCTGCCACATTAACCTCTACACAAATTTGAATAAATCGCATTTTCACCTAAACTAACCTCATGTACTTCGCGAAATTTCCAGGTATAATGATTTCTCTTTTACTTCCTCTTGCCATATGCTAACGATTATAGGAAAATACAATATCACAACACCATGACATACAATAAGGTTCTTTAAATACAAACGATATCATAATTAATAATAAATATTAAGCTTTACTGAATAGAACGGAAGAGAGTTCAGAACTCTATATCTTTTTTTTTTTTTTTTTTTTTTTGCTAGTTGCTTTACGTCGCACCGACACAGATAGGTCTTATGGAGACGACCTATATCTAATGGTTCAGAATTTATAGGTTCTCTAAAAGTGGGCGCGTCCTTCCAAAGTGCACCTTCGTCAATGAAGTCTCCTTAATATAATCAATTTTCATAATATTCTTAATTATTTTCTTCAACGTTTTTGTGTTCTCTACTTTTTAAATACCTACAATAGCCAAAATTGTTGTAAGGATTTAATCTGGCTCTTTGGTAATTAGTGTGTTTGTCAATTCTCTAGGTTTATATTTAAGAATATGATTGCAAATAACAATAAATCACATTTTAAATTAAATTTCTCCCACAACTTCAGGTACAATTTTCACAGAAGCTATTAGTGAATGAGTCATATATTTCATACAGTTCACTCACGCCCAAGTAAAAACATACAAAATAATTTTATATTCATGATATATGCTTTTGGGCTTATCCCGTGTCAAGAAAATAAGGTGGAATTCTTTACGTTTCACAGAGAACTTTGCTCTGCATTTTCAGAAGAAAATCTCGACTGTTCCTGAGGAAGACTTCTCCAAGAATGGCATTTGAATTTAGACGTCAATAATAGAAGTGGAAATGGTACGTTAATTCGTCACCAGATGGTTCCCCGTACGAGGTACAGCGCTAGCATTCGAAGCGGAAGCTCACGAAACCACCAGAATCAGTCTGAGAAGAAGGCACTAACAGATGTACAATATTAATTATTTACATAAATCTAGTACATGTTTCGGGAAACTATATACATTCCCTTCATCAGCTAGTCAAATTAAAATTCCTGTACACAAAAAGACCTAATACAAATATTAATATAAATAATTAATATTTAGTACTGACTAGGCGGACCATCCACCACATATTTGTTGTGATCAAGTCAATACGGATCAAATACCGGCCACTATGGTCAAGATTATTAATAGTGACTACCAATTAAGTACTGCGTGGTTGCCAGCCATTGCGGATTTACGTAGGTAGTTCCTTCCTTCACCCTTCACTATTGTTATTTCGTTTCGGTGTTTTCCAAATTCGTGCGTTCCTCATCACCAGATGTTTCATTGCAGACTTGTGTCAATATCATACTTTCATATGTGTGTACATCTATTATGTTGACTCCCTCTCAGACTGATTCTGGTGGTTCCGTCAGCTTCCGCTTCGAGTGGTAGCGCTGTACCGCGTACGGTGATCCATCTGGCGACGTATGAACGTACCACCTCCACTTCTGTCATTAACTAAATACAGACGCCATTCTTCTGGAAGTCTTCCTCGGGAACAGTCAAGATATTTTTCTGAAGATGCGGAGCAAATTTCTCTGCAGAACGTAAAGAATTTCACCTTCTTTTCTTGACACGGTTTAAGACCAAAAGCCTATTACATATCTGTAAGTTCGGCCTGTTCTTATTTTTGCGGTATCCAACTAATTTTGGTGCTCACCATCGTTTGACACCAACAAGATAAGTAATTTCTTCATAACACTGTATAAACAGAGAAATGTTACTTCCATATTATCCAAGAACATAATATAGTCCCCGGTAAGAACCAGATAAGTTGAGTTATCTTGTTTAAATTCTAAACGTTGTTATCAAAAGTGGCTTCAGCCTGGTAAGTCAGTTTCTCTTCTGTGTAGTATTTTTTTTTCTGTCGTTATTGTGAACTCTGAAAAGGAATGTTAACGTAGAATATGTTGCATAGAGTTGTAAGTGCACAGCGTTATCAACAACCGTAGAGCGCATGCGTGTGATCTGCATTCGTTGTAGTTACAAGAGTCTGGCAACGAGCTCATCCTGTACGTGCAGAGGGCTTCTTGCTTCAATATGGAAAACGCTGGAATTGTTATGCAACACTGCCATGCCGGTACTTTCAAACTCGGATACCTAGGCGTCGGAGTGACTCTCCCGTCAGACTAGTTTCTGTACTGGCAGTGAATACAGAATATTTTTTAACACTGTTCCGAAATTGAGCTGTGCGGAGAGAATTCTACAGGTTTATGAAAATGGCACTGAGAAACAAAGAACAGGTGAAAGCAAAACTAAAAAGAAATTCTGACACGTTATTTTACGAAAAGTTGCATGATCTTTATAGCCTCTATTAGGCAACTAATATTTGATGTTTTCTATAAAAATATCCGATGTTTAAAATGAGAAATACAGACGCCTTGTAAAATGATATTTTCTTCAGACTATAAATCTTGACAGTAATGAAAAATGCAACTTGACAGTCGGTAGTGGTCGCTAAGGCAACAGGGAAAGAGAAAACACGTGAGTTATTGTTCCTTAATTCCCTTCGGCGCAGCCATCGATTGTAACTCCCTTGCGTTATCACTGTCATGTTTACTTACGATTTATTACCAGAACCACAGGGAAAACTTGATGTTCGACAAAATTCGAATAAATTACTCTGTGAAAGATCATATTTTGCAATGCCCAATGAAGCTGAAACGCGACAAACCCTACCGAATAGCAATGTGATTAAAATATCGCACACGATTTCGCCCACGTATATTCAGGAATCCATTCAAAATACTTCCCGTAATGGCCTCTTTTTGTCAACAGGGGATTATTTTCGAAACGTTTCCCAGATTTTTGAAACTGCTTCACTGTATTTTCAAAGAAAAAGCTCATTGTGACATTACGAACTTGTATTATAGACCGCGGAAAATCGGATACTGAAACAGCTTTTCAATATCTAATTATGATTTAAAAATTATTTACTTGCATTGTTATAGTACATACTGTCTATCCTAGTACCTGAGATAAAAATGGACTCGAAGTTCCCTAATTCCTTGAAGCATCTCCAACCATTTCCGAGTTACGAGGGTACAAACCCACACATAAACATGTTCACACTTACAATATCTCTTTCCATGTGTAGATTTGTAAGGGAACACTGCCTTGACAATATTTTTTTTTGCAATCACTTGGTTAAGAAAATCATATCGCTGTAATTTACCTTTTTAATTGTTCCACCATCAAGGGAAACAGCAAGATACATTTCGATCAAATTCATATTGAGAGTCTATTTACCCACGAGAATATTGTTTAAGGCAATGGTAGATGTAATTTTGAAATCCCTCGGTAGACTGGAGATTTAATTGGAAGGCCAAAACAGTTCATTTTGTAAAATCTATAGACAAATAGACTACGTTCCCAAAGAGTTCTAGTTGACAATGCTGCGGTCTGCCTGAAGCTGCTCACATGCCGCTAGATAGTCATACGATGCTACGTTCGTAATCATTCGTCTCCAATTGCACTGTCCAGTTAGAGTTAGATAACTTTTGCTTTGTCTCCCTTGCTGCCGCATATCTCCGCCGGATATTAAATATACAAGGCACACACACGGTCAAACTATCGGCGAGTAGTCTACATGATTTCTAAGGGACGTGAAAATTTTAATAAAGAATGAATCTACATTATATATTTTATGGAGAACGATTAATTACAATTAACCAGCTTTTTTATAAAATTGATACTGTATTTTCGGTCTGTTTTCTTTCTTATTCCGCTGCTAATTACGAGGTAATGTAGTAGACGTAGATTTGAGACGTAGGACTACCACCAATACTAGAATATTTTGCATATAACTACAATTGTAGTAAACCTTTTCCTTTTATTCACGAAGAGAAGAATACTGGTCTCAGATTTCAATATTCTCTGCTAATTATGTGCCTGGAAGCTCTCTAAGTACATCTTGTGTTCTAGAACAGTACGAGGGAAAGAAATCCTAGGAGTAACGGGTTTATAGAATACAGTCACACAAATCCTTAAAACATTATAATTCTACGTAGCTGTGAGCTTGCGTTCGTGAGATATTGGATTTGAACCCCACTGTGGGCAGTGCTGAAGATGGTTTTCCGCAATATCCAATTTTCACACCAAAAAAATACCGGAACTGTGCCTTAATTAACGTCATGGTCAATTCCTTCACAACATATAGGACCGTTATAAACAATGCATGAAACGTGAGGTTGCACATTTTGAATATTCGATGTACCATCGCAGTTAGACACGTGTTGTCGCCGTCACCTAGCATGTTATAATGTCGTATCTTGATCTTCAAAGCATCATGTTTTCTTTTTTTTCTTTTTTTTCTGCTAGTTGCTTTACGCCGCACCGACACAGAGAGGTCTTATGGCGACGATGGGACAGGAAAGAGCTAGGAGTGGGAAGTAAGCGGCCATGGCCTTAATTAAGGTACAGCCCCAGCATTTGCCTGGTGTGAAAATGGGAAACCACGGAAAACCATTTTAGGGCTGCCGACAGTGGGGTTCGAACTACTATTTCCCGAATACTTGATACTGGCCGCACTTAAGTCAGAGCATTTTCGTAACATTAGTAATATTTGTTTTGCCGCACACCATCATTCTAAAAGCTCTCTCTATAGATCAGTGATAGATTTCGGCGGCCTCCGAATCGTAAGACCGTGATTGCAAATCTGGCAGAGGTAGTCACATTTTTAAACGGTCGAAGAAACTTCATTCGGCACCGATGTCTCCTTGTAACGTGAGGCACATTTAATGTTCAGACGACAAAAGTAATAATAATAATAATGGCGTATGGCCTCCGGAGAGGCCTGGTGCAGGTCTTTTTCTAGTAGACGGCCTATTAGGCGATCTGCATGTCTGTGAAGATGAAGATGAGGGCTCTACCTAGGATGATTTCTAATGTTGAATACGCCACACACACCCAGCCCCCAAGCCATTGGAATTAACCAATTAAGGTTAAAATCCCCGACCCGGCCGGGAATCGAACCCGGGACCCTCTGAATCGGAGGCCAGTACGCTGACCATTCAGCCAACGAGTAATGCAACGTAGCTATAGATCACCCAAGAAAGGTTTGGTTTATATACAGTCTCAGGGAGTAAAAAAAGGGAACGTCAAAATTAAAGCGATTAAGGCGACACTCTGGAGATAAAAAGATAATTTTTTCCTAATGCATGGATTTTCACGAAACTTTGTGGGAATGTCACCTGCATAAAAGTAGAGATATCACGGACATTTCTTTCATGTACAAGTAATAGTTTTCCAAAATATTTTTTGAGTTTTTAAATTCCATTTTTGTCAAGAAATTTAATTAACATAATGTAAATTCATAATTAGGTAGATAATACTTCTTTTAAAAGCAGTATTTCTGTACATAATTTATATAAGGAGATATATCGTACTAAAGTTTGTGTAATTTTTATGTTCTAAAATTTTGGACTTAAAAATCCCTACTGCTTGAAAGAATTATGCAATCAAAAATTCCATACGCAGGTTTCTGGTATAGCTGTCATACATATACCATACAAATTTTGTTACATTTGGCATAATATTAAGGGAGAAAATGGGATTTAATTTTAAAATTACAATTGGCATATAAAGCATTATTACAGTGATAAATTGTTTGAATTCAGAAAAATAACTTCGTGACAAGAAGAAAGACATTCAATCCTTTGAATTTCAGTCATTAAAAAGTTTCATCAAAATGATCAATACATCGATTTTTATCTCCGGAGTTTTGCCTTTTTTTTTTTTTTTTTTTTTTTTGCTAGTTTCTTTACGTCGCACCGACACAGATAGGTCTTATGGCGACGATGGGATAGGAAAGGCCTAGGAGTTGGAAGGAAGCGGCCGTGGCCTTAATTAAGGTACAGCCCCAGCATTTGCCTGGTGTGAAAATGGGAAACCACGGAAAACCATTTTCAGGGCTGCCGATAGTGGGAGTTTCGCCTTAAAATACCTGCAGGGGTTGGATGAAGCTATGAGATTATTATTAATATTACTTTATGAACATTAAAAAAGACAAAGGTGTTGAGAATATGTGAGGTTGAAAAGACACTGAATGTGAAAACAGAGGTTACAAGAACTAGAAGACCGAGCTCGATAGCTGCAGTCGCTTAAGTGCGGCCAGTATTCAGTATTCGGGAGATAGTAGGTTCGAACCCCACTGTCGGCAGCCCTGAAAATGGTTTTCCGTGGTTTCTCACTTTCACACCAGGAAAATACTGGGGCTGTACCTTAATCAAAGCCACGGCCGCTTCCTTCCCACTCTTAGCCCTTCCCTGTCCCATCGTCGCCAAAAGACCTATCTGTGTCGGTGCGACGTAAAGCAACTAGCAAAAAAAAAGAACTAGAAGAGGTGCATTTATTCAAACAACTTTCAAGTATGGTCACCAGCAACAAAAGTTGTACGGATGAGATCAGAGGAAGGCCAATCCATCTATAGTTGAGCCCACGAGAGTTGAAGTCTGACATTCGAGCGGCGAAAGCAGTAACTGCGAGGTAAGCTGCGTTGTCATAGTCACCTCAATCTACAGCATATCGCTCTTTCGTACAGGCTGAATATTTAATAAACTATGTTGGCCTAACGCAATTCATTAAACTTTGGCACGTTCCTAAGTTCGTGCTAATAATTCCGACATTCATAACAGAAAACGTCATTGCCAATGAATATGAGATTTCATATTCACTAAAGTGATAATAACCTCAACAAATGCACATGTCAAATAGAGAATAGAACTGTGCAACCAGCCACTCATTAACCTACAAAAAAAAAAATAATAATAATAATAATATTCAGGAAACAAGCACTTAAATTATAACACAAACTAGCAACAACTAACGCTGCTAACACAGTACTACTCCGAATAATATTACAAAAGCGACTGAGAGCAAGCCAACCCACGTGGCGATAGCGTTCTTAAATGTGGCATCTCTGTTATCGTTGCCATAGCAACAGGCCATTTTCGAGCAGCGTTAGTCAACTTTATCTCGCCGGTGGCGCTAAACGTCAGACTTCAACTCTCGTGGGCCCAACTATACAAAAGTTCATTCTCCAGTGGAGAATAATTTTTGACAGTTACTAATAAACCGGAAAAACATTTCAGAAATTGATGCTGATTTACCTTCTTTCTTCCGCATTTCTCTTGTTTCAGGATCACCAAATCGCGGAGTAGCAGGATTTGGAACCGCTTTACTGACATTACAGCTCTACCTATTGGTCTTCCAATATGATCAGTAGAGAACTATGACAACATATCTTCGTTCCCAGACTTACAGATGGAGGTTAGAATATAAAGAGCCATAAGTGCTTTTATTTCATACAAATTAGTAGATCTGTAATTACTTTGATGATGCACTTCAACCGCGTTTCTGTACTGTTTCCATTTCACATTTTTTCGGTTTCACAATTAGTTCTATCATTTCATACATACATGCATACATACATTATCATTATAGACTGTTATGCCTTTCAGCGTTCAGTCTGCAAGCCTCTGAGAATTTACTAAAGGTCGCCACAATCCTCGATTTGCAACTACTGTTGTGGCCTCATTTAGTTCTATACCTCTTATCTTTAAATCGTTAGAAATCGAGTCTAACCGTCGTCGTCTTGGTCTCCCTCTACTTCTCTTACCCTCCATAGCAGAGTCCATTATTCTCCTAGGTAACCTATCATCCTCCATTCGCCTCAGATGACCCCACCACCGAAGCCGGTTTATGCGTACAGCTTCATCCATCGAGTTCAATCCTAAATTAGCCTTTATCTCCCTTTATCTTCTGAGATCGATAAATTCATGAAGCAGGATGCTACCCTATTTGCACATAGTCCAAGTGAGGATCTCTCCTCTAACGGGTTATGGACCACCGGTGAATTGTATAGTCCTAGCCGCCTGAGCACAAGGAGGGGCATGACTCAGAATATGTCCGAGATGCCCACTCCCATTCCATAGCAACTGGTATCCCGACTCTCAGGACCACTTACTAGGCCACTCAGCCGTTGCCCATGGTTCACGAACTAGGACGTGACTACAGTAACCCACAAACATGAACCATCATTTCATCATAAAAAAATCTAAAACCAAATATCATCTATCTTAGGAGTATCACCTAAATATCTAACAACCCTTGTTATTCCCGATATTCCACGCAATCAGTTGTTCGGTTAGTGCAACCAATAGCGAACAGTAACAGGAATATAAAAGGTGACAATTGGTTTTCATCCAGATTTTAGGCAGTAAGATATTTTATGATATTCATCTTTCCTGAAAGAAAATTATACAACATTTTATCATTGAGGAAAAGTGCTGGAAAGGGGAGGCAGTGGAAGACCCAGAATGCCATACTTCGAAGAACTGAAAAACACCATGAAGTACAGAAACCGCACGGAAGTGAAGAAAGCGGAAGACGAGAGAGAAGAATAGTTGTAGCAACAAAGCTTTGCCCTTAGAACGTGTTGATGATGATGATGATGATGATGATGATGATGATGATGATGATGATGATGATGATGATGATGATGATGATGGTTACTGATATACATGATTACATCGCTACAACAGTATCTGGAACATAGCATAGTAATGTTTGTGAAATAACCATCAAATTCGAAGGGGAGGATGGTGATGTTTTAGGGAGGGTAGGCCAACCATGTTGAAGGACTGAAAACATTGGCGTTCCTGTCAATTAGCTCAGATGATTGACAGCAGAAGAGAGTCTTAATTAACAATATTCTGTCAGCGTAACGTTATTTTAGGGGAATAATACATTGTTAGCCATCACCCCTCGTGCACTTTTGTGTCATGACGTATTTCATATTAGGGATAGGATTTGTGTATGTTCGCTGGGACTTGAAATATAGTACTATCCTAGTATTTTGTGGGAAAGAGAAAAATAAAGAGATCCGGGTTATTCTGACGTTTGGTGGAATAAAGAGGAACGTGGATACTGACGTGCAGGCAGCCTAAATATTGTCAGATATCTGCTGAGAGGCTATATGATTATTCTTCTTCTTCTTAGCGTTTGGGCCTACTGAGGACCACGGAGCTCGTATCGACTCCTTGTATGGGAATTCTGTTTTTTCTTCGCCCAGAAAGCTTTCATCTTCTGGTTGTGTGCTTGTTTCCTTTCCTCGGTCCACTTCGGGCAGGTGGTGCCTGTACTCTGTCTGCTGGTGAGGGACTCTGGAAAGACACCTTGAAAGGTCAACTGCCGGAATAATACACGATCCTGTATGGTTTGTTCTGAAGTCCCCAGCTGTTCTAAGTCGGACTTCACTGTAGTGATCCATTTATTTTTGGACGCTTTCCCTCTGCCTGTAGTGATAAAGATCTTGCTGGTAAGTCTGTAAGTACTCATACGAGTCAAATGTCCATAGAAAGTCAATCGCCTCTTCCTCATGGATGTAACTATATCTTCTTGATGGTCATTATTACGGAGATTTCCGTGGTAGTTAGAGGTGAAAGAAGGTGCGGGGGTGAACGGGTCTCAGGCTACGAAATTAAAGTTAATTTAAAATTTAACAAGGTTATATTTTCTTTTCAAAATTAAGAAATAAGAAGCATGGCAGGTACAGAGTAGCAAAGCCACTATTCGAGGATGTACAATTACAGAGTTACAGGATGGGCTCCGAGAGCCAAACCCACAATACATGAACAATTAGCCCAATCTTACGATATACAGAAATTCAACAAAGGGGCAGAAGACCCCAATCATGCCCAGGAGCACTTGCTCCCAATTACACAGTAAAGCCTCCTCGAGGCATACAACACTCAATTTTCGAGAAAGAGCCACTCGCTCTCAACATTAAGCCTATTAAAGGCCACACCAAACTCCACCTTCAAGTTGTCCTCTAAGGACATAGATACAGGGGTAAAATACCCAACCTACTGAGGCCTATTAAGTAAGAAAAAGGTTAATTACATGACCTCTAAAATAACCACTTTAGAGGAGGCGATCTGCACTCCTAATACACTTGTTTAAAAACCTAATCTGGCACTAGGCCGCTAATGCAAGGGCTAATCCCATACTAAAGAGGTGACTTAAGAAAGAAACAATTTACATTACTGTTACGGAAGAATCGGTTGAGAAAAATAAGTTCACCTCAGAACAATATGAGTGGGAGCTCGAGAGGGTTAAGCACTCTCTATCCCAATATGTAGTTTAAAAGATAGAATAAATACAAGGTGTCTTTACATTTTAGGGAAGTTACATGGTGGAAACGCTTCGGACCCGCCCCGAGAGTTAAACTGCTGAGCTAGCAAGAAAAGAAGTTATTATACGGCCATTACCTGTTGTTGAACTGCTGCCCGAAGAAAGAGGCGCTACCCGCCCCCTGCTATGTACTTTACACACTGAAAGATAGTACTGAAGTGGCCCGGAGACCCTAAAATCAGCAGTTTATATACTCTCGCGGAAAGTTCGAGGCGTTTGGGGAATGAGAACACCCTCCCACAAAAACTTTATTGGCTAACCAAGAAAACCCCTACACAATATGAAGAAGAAACACATAATTGGTGGAAAATTAATTCAAGAAATTCGGGATTGGCTAAATTCAAAAGAAGGGGAAAGAAAGGGTTAATATTGCCAACTTAAACAATGACTGAAAGAAATTTAACCAAGAACAAACTTATGAATTCAAAATTTCTCCAAAAGCATAGTTCTTTCACTTCACACTAGGGTGCACCATTGTAGTTCTTCAGTAGTGTCCTCTAGAAGAGAAAGTTCACACTTCTTACTACAAGCAAAACAAAAATACGTCGAAAATGACACAGTTCAAAAACTCCAAAATTTCCAGGTAGTGACATCTTCTGAGAAAGTAGAAAATTAATACCGTAGATAAAGTTCAGACTTCCTCCAGCAGAGGAGTTTCAACTGGCGCAAATTTTAAATAAGCGGCATGGATGTGTACCGCCCGGTACAGACCTCCCCCCCCCCAAAGGTTCCTCCAGGGGTGACACATGAAATTTGTTTGAAAACAAGGTCCAAGTTATGATGTGGATATGAAGAGTGATTGCAGAAGCATTTATCGAAATGGCTGAAATTTAGTTTGATTCAGTTTCAAAATTTCTTTTAGTAACAGCGGAAGTACTGTCTTAATGTTTGTAGAAGGTTGAATTGAGAAGGAAAACTTTAGTTTTAAAGTTGAGGAAAAATTTTCTAAGTCCACCAGATATTGTTGTTGAATTCTCAGGTGTAGTAATTGCTGATAGTAATTGTCCATGTAGTTAATTAAATTGGATGGCCAGACCGGCCGCTGCAGCCTGTGTCCAGAGGAGGCCGCTCGGACCCCTCCAGTACCCTGAGATACCGCTCGCCCGCACTATGAGAGGAGTAGAGGTGTTGAAGCACGCCGCGCCCGCGGTGAACATATACAGGCTGCGGGCCAGTAGCAGGTCGTGCGCCGCACATCAGCCTTGGCCGGGAGGAGGGCTCCGTCTCGCCGTGCACATGTGGTCCTCGCTGGGGAAGAGGGGGCCCTTCCTCTAACCCAGTCGCAGCACGGCGCCGCGCGGCTGCGGGGGCACTGAAACATTAAAGCTAGGCGGCAGAATTGTTGGACCATCATCATTTTTTGAGGGCACAGGCTTTGTGGAGAGGTTGAGGGGCCAGCGGCGTGCAGAAATTCATTTCAGATGCGAGCCACTGTGTGTAGTGGAGCAGGAGACGGGAGCGTGGTAATGGCCGTGGTAAGGACAGGATGGCAGTTTAACTAATCGGGGGAGGTTTACAAAAAATGCTTAAATATAAAAAAAATATTATAGAAGGGGCAGAATGCCTTAAAAGTGAAAACTCAAAAAAATATAAGCTTCATAATCCTTTCAAGATTATATGAAGCAAGTTAGCACAGAAATTATACAGGTTTCACCTGCGACAGGTGAACCCTAAATATCCTCTCGGTGGCTGGATTGCTTAATAATAATGTGACCGGCGTAAGGAAATCTAGAATGATACACGGCCCATGAAATCTGGGGGCAAGCTTGCCCGCGGGAACAAAATTCTTGACCATCACCTGGTCACCTACCTTCAAATGGGTGGGTCTCCGTCCACGATCATATCTTTCCCTAACCTTTTCACGAGAGACTTTAAGATTGGCTTTAGCCTTCTTCCAAAGATCTTTAATATTATCCGGATCTATTGTCTCGGGTAGAATGTCACTCAGAGACCAGAGGTTAGAGAGCGGCGTGTTGGGAACGAACTTGAACATCAAAGAAGCTGGAGTAAACTTGTGAGATTCATGAACCGCCGAATTCAAAGCAAAAGCTAACCAATGCAGGGACGTGTCCCACCTGGAATGATCTTCATGATGATAGGCAATAAGCGCGTACCTGAGATTACGATTAACCCGTTCAGCCAGAGATGGTTGAGGGTAATAAGCAGAAGTTGTCACATGAGAGATGGACAGGTCAAAGCAGAATTTACGAAATAAATTAGATGTAAAAGCCTTAGCATTATCAGATACAATATATTGGCACGGACCAAAAGAAGCAAAAATAGAATTTAGGCAAGTAATGGTGGACTGAGCGGTAGCCAGCTTAGTCGGAAATAACCAGGAAAATCTAGTAAAGCCATCTACGCATACAAAGATAAACTTGTTAGCATTTCCCTTAGACTGGGGGAAGGGTCCTACATAATCAATATACAGGCGTTCCATGGGGCGCGACGCTTGATGAGAAGACAAAAGGCCTACCTTGGTGGACATGGTTGGTTTACTAAGCAAACAGGATTTATAAGCCTTCACTAGTTCACGGATTTCACCGTCCATACCTTTCCAGATGAACATTTCACGAATCTTCTCACGAGTTTTAAAGATACCAAGATGCCCTCCAAATGGGGTCTCATGATAATACTTGAAGATCATAGGTACAAGAACAGCTGGAACGACAACTTTCATCATCTTATCATGCCTCGATGGGCAACATAAAACACCATTCCTCAGAACATAAGGGGCCACATGTTCCCCAGAAGAAAGGGTTTCCATTATCGGAGCCAGCGTCGGATCTTCACGTTGGTATTTCTCGATATCCCTAAAGAGCATGGGAGCATCTGTTAAGATGGCATTAACATCAGATAGTATGGACTCGGAAGGTGATGAACTGTTGACCGGTTCATGGGTCTCGACGTCGTTGGAAAAGATACGGCTGAGTCCATCAGCAACAACATTTTCGGTGCCTCGGATATGCCTGACATCGAATTGGAAGGCAGAAATACGGATGGCCCAACGGGCTATACGGCCAGTACGACGCGGCCTACCTAAGACCCAGCTTAAGGCTTGATTATCTGTCTCCAGGTCGAATTTGACATGTTCAAGATAGAGACGGAACTTTTCTAAGGCAAATAAGACTGCCAAACCTTCGAGCTCATAGATAGAATACTTGGCTTCTTGAGCCGACAAGGTCCTAGATGCATAGGCGATGGGTCGCCTCCCTAGTTCAGTCTCTTGAAGAAGGACTGCAGCTACTGCTGACGACGACGCGTCGGTTTGGACAATGAATTTCTTTGAGAAATCAGGCATAGCAAGGACAGGGGCATTACAGAGAGCTAATTTAAGATCTTCAAAAGCGGCTTGTTGAGAAGGTCCCCACTCGAATTAGATGCCTTTCCTACGAAGAAGGTTCAAGGGCGCCGCTCTATTAGCAAAGTTAGGAATGAACTTCCTGAAGAAATTCACCATTCCAATGAACCTGGCGATACCTTTGATGTCCTTAGGTGGTTTAAAATCACGGATGGCCTGTGTTCTCGAATGATCGACTGCTACACCATCAGGTGACACAATATGCCCTAGGAATGACATAGAGGGCTTAGCAAAGGCAGCCTTGGACAACTTGACAGTTAACCCAGCCTTACGAAGGCGATCGAGAACTTCTCGCAGATGATCTAGATGTTCTTCAAAATTCTCTGAAAATACGACGACATCATCCAAGTAGTGATATAAGTACTCAAATTTGATGTCGGAGAAGACCCTATCTAGTAGCCTAGTGAGTACAGCTGCCCCCGTGGGGAGCCCGAACGGCACGCGGTTGTATTCATACAAATTCCAATCCGTGGCAAACGCTGTAAGATGTTTAGACTCTTCCGCTAGGGGAATTTGATTATAGGCCTGATTCAAGTCCAAGATAGTAAAGAACTTGGCCTTACGAAACCAGGAAAAACAAGAATGAAGGTCAGGAAGGGGCACAGATTGTAACACCACCTTCCGATTGAGAGCCCTATAATCAATGACAGGCCTGAAGCCCCCTTGGGGTTTCGGGGCTAGAAAAATAGGCGAAGAATACGCCGACTTAGAGGGCCTAATAATACCATCCTTCAACATCTGATCGATAATTTCTTTCAGAGCCTTCATTTTAGGTGGAGATAGCCTATAAGGTGGAAAACGGACAGGAATCGAATCCGTGACCTCAATTTTGTATTCGATAAGGTCAGTAACACCAAGAGTATCAGAGAACACCTCTGGAAACGACTGACACAACTTACGAATACTATCAGCCTGCTCCTCAGGTAGATGTCTAAGGTCTAACAACATCTCATCCTGGGTAGGCGAAATAGATGAACATGATACAGAATTACATTTCAATAATGGGATTTTACAATTAAACGCAAATTTGAAAGAGCACGACCTACTCTGGAGATCAAGCACAAGACCAGTGTAGGAAATGAAGTCAGCTCCCAATATAATGGGGCAAGACAAGTGCTTGGCCACAAACAATTTGATTTTCCATGTAAATTTAAAAATACGAATTTTAACCTGTAAAGAACCTAGAATTTCTAATGGGGATGAATTAGCCGAAACATATTGAACAGGGGATGAGTCATAGTCAGGTAGTTTACAAACAGATTTCAATTTTGCATACCATTCGGCCGAAATAATAGAACAAACACTGCCTGAACCTAATAGAGCTGTTATAGTTTCGTTATTTATCTCAATTTTGAGAAAGGGGACCGGTGCGGGGGTATCCGCCGCAATCCTAAGACACTCTTTAGGGCATTCAAAAGATGAATTAGAAGACTGATCGTTCCCTGAATTTTCGACCTGTTTACCAGGGGCTGAGCCTCGGAAAGAAGGATTAGTCGACTCAGCCGAAGCCACTAGTCATTTTTTATTATTGGCATTGGTGGAATTTACACCAGAAGTTGAGCAGGAGGGGGTGCTATTTGAATTTGGGCAATTCTTGGCGATATGTAAGAAAGCCCCACATTTAAAACAGCCTTGTGATGAACCGGCTCCATTATTTGCCCTACTAGATTTGATCAATGAACACTTGTTCCGCAGATGGTCAGGCGACCCGCAAGCGTAACATTTACGAGGAGTGACTGATCGGCGAGGTGGAGGCCGAGTATTACTAAAAGAAGGTGGGGGTTCTTTCGCGACACGCAAGGAATCGGCGTATCTAACCCCTTCCGCTGAAACGGCCAATGCTTCAAGTTCCGAGAAGCTTTGCGGGCACGCCGCGAAACACAAATATGACCTATAGGCTGGTGAAATTCCTTCTACAATAGCCTGTACAATCTGGTCTTCAGGAAAATGAAGAGCAAAAACCCTAGTATAGAATTTAATATCTTGGATAAAGTCTGCCAAGTTTTCATCCAAACGCTGTACACGATAATAGTACTTCTGAATAAGGGAGGACCTGGCCCTAGCCGGGATGAAGTTAGCTAGCAAGTGGGCGTGGAAATCCTCAATAGATGATTGCTCGGCAATGGCTCGTACTATTTTGTCGGAGAGAATCCCAATTGCATAGGGATAGATAATTTGCAAAATTTGACATGGAGAAAGAGAAAACACAAGGGCATGATCCTGAAATTCAACTAAAGGAAATTACTTCACTGGTGGGATTAACGGCAAACTTAGAGATACCTCTGAGCAACATTGCCAATGGATGAGGCAAACTGCTGAACCCGGGTGACATAGTAGGTAAAGGTTTCAGTGGCAAGGAAGTTAATTCAGAACGTACATTATTTAATGAGTTACGGCGTTCAGACTCGTCCAATGGGGCAGAGGTTGTTTGAACAGCGATGGTTTTCCTATTTACTTCTCCCTTAGGAGGCTCTTCCTCGCTACCTACATTCACTGTGGTGGGTAGATCGCTTTTGGGAGGAACCTCCCCAGTTAACAATTGAGTGACCTTGCTAGATAATTCAGAAATATTTTCAAGCAGCGTACTAGCTTCCTTCTTCTGAACGTCATTCAACTTTAGAGACAACAGATCGTTAACTCTATTTGAAAAATGAAACAGCCTGGCTTGCACACGCTTAATTGATTAGGAGAAGGATCATTTTCATCAAAAAAACTAACTACAGATGCTAGCCCAGTAATATTCTCGACGATCGTGGAAAGAGAGTCGTCAATTTCTTTCTCTCCCAAGGTGGGGATGGAAATGGGCAAATCAAGGGACTCTCTAAGCTTGTTTGTGTCTACCGCAACCGTGCCTCCAGATTGCACATTTCTAATAGTCAATTCATAGATCAACTCCTCCTTGCGCAAATAGTTAAGTTGGAGAACATCGCGAGGGCCGGGCATGATGACAGAACAATTTTGAAAAACTCAAAAAATTCCAGCAACTGAGAAAATGGTTAGAGTTCGGATCAAAACAATGTTTAGCCGTCAAAAGGGGCTAAAATGAGACCCATTCAACCACGGTCTGCTACCACTTGTTACGGAGATTTAGGTGGTAGTTAGAGGTGAAAGAAGGTGCGGGGGTGAACGGGTCTCAGGCTACGAAATTAAAGTTAATTTAAAATTTAACAAGGTTATATTTTCTTTTCAAAATTAAGAAATAAGAAGCATGGCAGGTACAGAGTAGCAAAGCCACTATTCGAGGATGTACAATTACAGAGTTACAGGATGGGTTCCGAGAGCCAAACCCACAATACATGAACAATTAGCCCAATCTTACGATATACAGAAATTCAACAAAGGGGCAGAAGACCCCAATCATGCCCAGGAGCACTTGCTCCCAATTACACAGTAAAGCCTCCTCGAGGCATACAACACTCAATTTTCGAGAAAGAGCCACTCGCTCTCAACATTAAGCCTATTAAAGGCCACACCAAACTCCACCTTCAAGTTGTCCTCTAAGGACATAGATACAGGGGTAAAATACCCAACCTACTGAGGCCTATTATGTAAGAAAAAGGTTAATTACATGACCTCTAAAATAACCACTTTAGAGGAGGCGATCTGCACTCCTAATACACTTGTTTAAAAACCTAATCTGGCACTAGGCCGCTAATGCAAGGGCTAATCCCATACTAAAGAGGTGACTTAAGAAAGAAACAATTTACATTACTGTTACGGAAGAATCGGTTGAGAAAAATAAGTTCACCTCAGAACAATATGAGTGGGAGCTCGAGAGGGTTAAGCACTCTCTATCCCAATATGTAGTTTAAAAGATAGAATAAATACAAGGTGTCTTTACATTTTAGGGAAGTTACATGGTGGAAACGCTTCGGACCCGCCCCGAGAGTTAAACTGCTGAGCTAGCAAGAAAAGAAGTTATTATACGGCCATTACCTGTTGTTGAACTGCTGCCCGAAGAAAGAGGCGCTACCCGCCCCCTGCTATGTACTTTACACACTGAAAGATAGTACTGAAGTGGCCCGGAGACCCTAAAATCAGCAGTTTATATACTCTCGCGGAAAGTTCGAGGCGTTTGGGGAATGAGAACACCCTCCCACAAAAACTTTATTGGCTAACCAAGAAAACCCCTACACAATATGAAGAAGAAACACATAATTGGTGGAAAATTAATTCAAGAAATTCGGGATTGGCTAAATTCAAAAGAAGGGGAAAGAAAGGGTTAATATTGCCAACTTAAACAATGACTGAAAGAAATTTAACCAAGAACAAACTTATGAATTCAAAATTTCTCCAAAAGCATAGTTCTTTCACTTCACACTAGGGTGCACCATTGTAGTTCTTCAGTAGTGTCCTCTAGAAGAGAAAGTTCACACTTCTTACTACAAGCAAAACAAAAATACGTCGAAAATGACACAGTTCAAAAACTCCAAAATTTCCAGGTAGTGACATCTTCTGAGAAAGTAGAAAATTAATACCGTAGATAAAGTTCAGACTTCCTCCAGCAGAGGAGTTTCAACTGGCGCAAATTTTAAATAAGCGGCATGGAGGTGTAACCGCCCGGTACAGTCATAAATCTCATTGTTGTGCCTTATCCTATAAGTACCATCCCCTTCTCTTATTCGTCCTATAATCCTCCTTAGTATTTTCGTTCCTTGAGCTCCAGCTTCCTCAATGGTCCTTTTCTGTACATTAGAAGACACTCAGAGGCGTACAGCACGGACGGTCTTACTACTGAATTGTAATATTGGAGTTTAAGGTTCTTAGAGAGGCACTTGGATGTATAGATGCTCGTACAGGTATGGTAGATCCTTTCCAACTTGGTACATCTGGTGTCTATTGCTAATGTCTCATTCTCGGTTGCTGAAATCCACTCCCCTAGGTACTTCACTGCAGGAACCTTACGAATGGTGGTGTTGTCCAATGGCATAGTAGGTAGGACTCCATTTATGTTAGTCATGAACTCAGTTTTCTTTATATTGACCCTGAAGCCGGTTTTAGCTGCTATGATATAGAGGCTCTGTAGCTGGTGAGTAGCTTCTTCTATGTTGTTGGCTATTAAGGTAATGTCGTCGGCAAAGGCCAGGCAAGGTACACTGAGATTATCTTTCTTGTAGCCAATTTTCAGTCCACTTCCTAGAGGTAATGTGGCAGTCCATTCCCTGATAATCTCCTCTAGAACGCAATTGAAGAAAATGCAAGAAACTCCATCACCTTGTCATACTCCCGTTTGGATAGAGAAACTCTCTGAGAGCTCACCTCTGAACTTTACTTTGGAGGTGGTGTTCTTCAGCGTAGCCTGGATTAGTCTGGTGGTCTTCTCATCCAGGCCTAATTCCCATAAGGTGGAGAAGAGGGTCTGCCTATCTATTGAATCATATGTCTTCTGGAAGTCCACTAGTATGACTACCCATTGGTGTACGCCACGATTCTTGTACCTCAGGATTGTCTTGAGGTTCTGTGCAAGATCTATTTCCGCGAAAACCGGCCTGATATTCACCTAATTGGGAATCCAGTTGACTGACCACTCTGGTTTTCAGGGCTTTAGAAAATATCTTGTACATAACCGATATTAGAGAGATGCCTCTGTAGTTGTCGAGGTCTATCTTACTACCTTTCTTGTGTAGAGGATGGATCACCGCTGAGGTCCATTCCTCAGGTAAGGTCTCCGTTGCCCAAATATCCTCTATGATCTGATGGATGCTTTGTATGAATTGTTTGTCAACATGATTATTATTATTAACTCGCATTTTTAGGCAGCAATGGGTTCAAATTAAGAATAACGGTCCCCTTGTCAGTAGACTACTGGCACGTAAAATAACTCCTTCGGGACAAAATTTCGACAGCTCGGCTTCTCCGAAAACCGTCAAAAGAAGTTAGTGGGACGTAAAAACAATAACATTATCAACCCAGCGCAGTGCGCGATGTTACTAGGAACGGAAGCGGGCACGTGGTGAGATTTTCCCTCAGCCATGAAATAAATGAAGAAAACCATTTTTACAGTACAGTTTAGATTTAATTGGTTAAGTAAAGCTTTCTGTATTTATTTTCACAAGAATTATTGTGATGATGATGATGATGATGCTTGTTGTTTAAAGAGGCCTAACATTTAGGTCATCGGCCCGTAATGTCACGAAACGGGACGAAATATAAGGACAATTAAAATCCATAATCCTCCATAGACCAGAATTCAAAACGTGAGGACCAAGAATGAATGGATGGACATGAAATTAAAGCAATCAGTGGATCCGACCCGCAATGCCCCACAATCCCAGAAACTAGCGCTAAGTAATAGTATTACTGACCAAGGGACAGCTTCTAAAGCACAATACTGAATCGATGATGCTTGTAGTCTAAACGGGTCGAAAATCCAGGTCATCGGTCCCTCATAATGGTACTTATAGCCAGGAAAGTAGAACCATGGTATTTGTCATGTTGCAGTTCTAATCAAAAGTAGCGTAGACTCGTCGTATTCCACACGTTATGGTACTACTCACAGGTAATGTAATTCGCACATGTAACACAGACCTATGGTGTTTCACACACTGTGTCACTATTTACAGGCAACGCAAAACTATGGTGTTCTTCACATAAGTGGACTAACCACAGGGACTCGCACTATCCCGTGATGTTTCTCACATAGTGGGTACTAATCATAAGCAAGGAGAACCATGGTGTCGCTCACCCATGGTATCGCTCATATAGGGGTACGAATCACAGGTACTGTAAAATACATCCTGAGCACACACTGTCGCTACGAATCACAAACCTAAGTTTTACCTAACATAGTTTTACTGCGCGCAAGTAGAAGTGATTCATGGTGTTCCCTGCGTGGTGGGACTAATTACAAGTAGTATCATGGTTCTAATTTGATCATCACGGCAGGGGATACCGTGTGTGTATTCTTCATCTGCGTCCCCCACCCACAGGGGGGGTAAGAATTATTCTAGCTTTACAATATTTTAGTTGCAAATATAGGGTAATCTATCTTGTTTAATCAGTATCAAAACATTTACTTCACGTGTGACTCTTTTACGCATCTCTGCCAATTTGAGATTGATGTGACGCACAATTTGTTTTATAGTATATTCATGGAAAAACAAATACCATACCATACTCCTATTACTGGATTTACATTTCGTGATTGTCCTCTAGCAACTGGTAGATGCCTCACGCGATTCCTATGGCTAGTATTATGTGTAGTGTTTCTGCAGTGTATATCCCACGCGGATCATTGTAAGTACCTAGGTGTTAACATAAGGAAAGATCTTCATTAGGGTAATCACATACAGTAAATGGGATTGTAAATAAAGGGTACAGATCTCTGCACATGGTTATGAGGGTGTTTAGGGGCTGTAGTAAGGATGTAAAGAGAGGTCATATAAATTTCTGTTAAGACCCAAACCAGAGTACGGTTTCAGTGTATGGAACCCTCACCAGGACTACCTGATTCAAGAATTGGAAAACATCCAATGAAAAGCAGCTCGATTTGTTCTGGGTGATTTCCGACAAAAGAGTAGCGTTACAAAAATGTTGCAGAGTTTGGGCTGGGAAGAATTGGGGGAAAGAAGACGAGCTGCTCGACTACTTGGTATGTTCCGAGCTGTCAGCGGAGAAATGGCGTGGAATGACATTAGTAGACGAATAAGTTTGTGTGGCGTCTTTAAAAGTAGGAAAGATCACAATATAAAGGTAAAGTTGGAATTCAAGAGGACAAATTTGGGCAAATATTAATTTATAGGAAGGGGAGTTAGGATTTGGAATAACTTAGCAAGGGAGATGTTCAATAAATTTCCAATTTCTTTGAAATCATTTAGGAAAAGGTTAGTAAACCAACAGATAGGGAATATGCAACCTGCGTGACTGCCCTAAATGCAGATCAATATTGATCAGTATCAGTATTGATTGGCTCCTCCACCTTTACCTGTGCACAGGGGTCTATTTCGTACCGCTTGTTCAAACTTTGCAACAATCTACCGTATGTCGAATGCAAGCTAACAGCTGTCTGGCCCGAACCGCACAGCCAATATCAGTTTCGCTATAATCAATCTTTAAGTTACCGGTACTAGAGTACCAATTCCAGAAAACCCGTTTTCGCTATTGTGTTCAATTCGTTAAACATTATCACTGCAACTGTCAATTATATGATCTAAATATTCACCTGTTTCTTCCACCCTGTTCATCTCCTTTTCTTCTTAATCTATCCATTTTAACAGTTTCCCTGCGTTCTCGTCGCACATGGTTCAATATATTCACATTAATAACTTGCACCCGCTCATGCAGCGGTCAGTGTCAAGTTATCCCGGTAGCTCTTGATTTCTTCTCAGGGTATTCCATTTTCCGCTCATAAAATCTGTGATTTTATATATATAATTATTTTACGTGGTTTCGAATGAGAATTTGTCCGCTGGAATACGCACCACAGGAGTATCTACACGCACAAGTACGAACCAGTGACCAATAACTTCAAAAGAAACTCTTTCCGATTGTAGAACTAGTCAATTGCTTATTTCTATGAAACTTATTAACTAACTTACAACTAGACGTTACCTGAACAGAAATTAAAACACAGTCACTTACTTAAAAAAAATATAAGATTATTTATTGACTAAAATAATGTTCGATGTTAGATGAAGTGAAGTCTGGGTAGTATTAATTGATTAATATTTAATCATTGAAAGACTAGAGTCAGCGCTGGCTCAAATAAAATAAAATAATTAAAGCTAAAAAAATGCTTACATTCTCTCATAACTAATGTTCAAATTCATATTAATACATGTCCCAATATTCGTAGCCATGTTCCGAAAAGTATTTCATTTTCACAAATTATATTCGAGATCACTGAGCAATCAAGGAATCAAATAAAATATACATTGTGAATACTGTCCCGTTAATTATTAAAATTATCCTCACAACATATAAGTCGTCATGCTGAGATAAAATAAGTGATTCGTTAACTTGAAAAACGTAATAAAATTACAGGGGAAAGACTAAGATTGTAAACGCGAATCTGTTCATATTTTCACGTAATTATTTCCCAAATATACTCTTGTGTGAGTATTAAATCGTAAAAGTGTTCACCAACTTTCCATTCAAAAATTAATCATTCATAGATCTGCACTCTGATTATTTGGTCACATATTTCGAGTACGCACAAGTAACAACTCACGGGCTAAGACAATACCCCCATAAAGCCTACGACATATGGCTCCTAACTAACCATAATTATATTCTTCATATTTAAAATACTCGAATAGAAATCATATTGCATGAAAAGAAATAAACATCTAACTAAATTTTTCAAGTAGTTTCAAATCCACACACTCCTCTATTAATGGCTCAATGTGCTCTAGCGTTCTGCTCTATCTCAATACTTCATATGTTTACGAGCTATTCAACTTGTATGGATAGTATAGAATGAAATTATTGTAACGTCACCGCACCACGAAATATTAGATGTATACTAAGTCATGAGTCTAGTAAACTATACATTAAAGTACACTCTTATTCATAGTACCTGTTATTTACCAATGTCAGACATAAATATAACTGTCACGATACACTATTCTACCATAATGCTTGTCTATCTTACCTTAAAATGGTCATCTGCGCGATGTTCTCTCCTTGTCATATACTTTCAAATATGGCACAGAAACTCACCTTAAAATTCTAATATAACGTTATCTCGTCGAATGGCAATTCTTACACTTCCCGTAGAACATAAACAAACCTCTACACTTTAACTATTCATCAATATACTCCAATAAATAATCACATTTCAACACTATTCCAAAGATACTTTAACATAACACCGGCTTTCATATAGCCGTATGCATATAGCCATCACTCCCAAAACTATATGCTAAATATACTAGAATTGCCTTGTAAAAATACGTAGTCAATAACCTTTATCTTAACACCAGTAGTACGAGTTCAATGCCCTCTTTCTATGAAGAAAGGAATACTTAATTTGACAATAATCATTGTATCGCGCAGGTACTTCGTGACGTAATCTATATTCAGGTAAGCGAGATTAATCGAAATTTCACTAGCAAATTAGACTCATTGCTTCTAGGTATTCACAAGTAACACTTCCATCTTTTATCCAAACTAGTTTCCACTGTAAGTATTCAAGTGCGGTAATCTGTATATGTCATATTAGCATTCTAATTCTACACTTCCATCTTATCTTAAAATCTTAGATATCTCACACTTCACTTTATATTACACACGCGTTCTTAATTACTCCAAAAATATCACCAAATATTCAGCACATGCCAAGTTAGATTGAGGGTGCAGATTACAAGAAACTACTCTACTAAAGAAATGTATGGACTTAGCTCGTCAGTTGCTACGTCTGATCTGGTTGTTGCTCCATCCTTCGGTTGCGGCTAGACCCTCAGATCGGATCTGGATCTCTGGTTGGATTGCACGCTCATGGTCATCAGCTGGTCACATGGCTCGCCGGTCCACTCCTTCTCGTGCGGTCTTTTGGCTGGCCGGTCCTCATCCACGTCATCATGTCCACTGGTTGGCCGGTCCAATCATCCACAGCTGGTCATCTGGCTCGACGGTCCATATCCCCAGTTCAGTCCATCTTGTTAATTTAGCAGACAGTCATCATTTTGAATCTGTAGACAACGAAGAGAATTCCATTTCCGCAGTAATTAGTCATGATATATTCCATATTTCAATTATTTATAGATATCGTCGAAGTTTTTCTTTGCTCTGAAAATTTCTCCGTAAAATAGTTATTAGATTTACTGCTACGGTAATTACTATCCTCTCGTACGAAGTTATCAATATTGTAGAATGGTGAATTCCTATTCCTTCGATCGTAGAGTGGCTCCTCACTAATCCAAGTCAATCATATATCACCAAAAATTATTTATTTATATATTTTCTTCAGCTCTTTTCTTAGCATACACCGGTGAATAATTTAATCGTATGCTATCGCCGATTATAAATAATCAATATTCTTCACAGTAGCCAAGAATATTCTTTAAATGTGTAGCTCCGCTCGTTTTTGCGTCTTGTTTCTGCGAATGTTATTTCTTGAGTATAATCTTAAACAATCCTTCCGCTACTATATTTTTTTTTAAACAATTCAAAATGAGCCTCTACTGTTCTGCAGTGTCTTCGAAAATTATCCGTTCCGTGACGTACATAGCCTCCTATACGCTGCATGAATATGAAGTTCATTGCCTTAGTAGATCGCATGGGCCATACCTTCCTACGCCGCCATTTTGTAGTTGGTCTTCGAGATGCGAACGGGCACACAATATATTAATTAACAATATTCAACAATGCTAGAAATCCTAACGTAACAAGCCGCACGGCGAGGGGAAAATCTCACTAAACCGCAAGAATTCCAACAATGCACCCCAAACAAAAATAACAAGCTTTCAGGAACATGCAACTGATCCGGAAAATAATGAAATTGGAATACCTTGAATGATAAACACGTGCGAAAATCCATTGCGCAATGGGACATGACGGAATCAAGGAATGAGGAATTCCATCACCACGCGCCTAGTGCCGGGTTAAGAAGAACGGCCGAGAGGATTCGTCACACTGATCGCGCATCACTCCGTAATCTGCAGGCCTTCGGGCTAAGCAGCGGTAGCTTGGAAGACCAAGACCCGCCAGGACTATGGTGCCACGGTGCTTATAACTGGTTAGAATTCAATCTATTATTACGAGGGGCGTACTGTATTGTTTTACACTTAATTTTTTTTACGTCCGGTTATGGTTCACATTTCACTTTTGAATGTGGTGACGTGTAACTAGTGTCTTGTTTCACCGTTTGGTAGCAGCTCACGCACAGGGGTTTAACGAATGTACTCGTCATAGCCATTTCGTAACAACACTGTCAGCGTAGGAGCAGACAATATGGAAAGCAACCGTCAGAGACAGAGCTATACGGCTTGGTTCCTATGGAAAGAATGTGTGACCTCTGCAGAAATTCATCGGCACTTGGTGGCAGTCTGTGGAGTCGAACAAGCCATCCAAGGAAACAAATGCATCCATCACATTTGCGGAAATAAAGGCAGCCACGGGAATTAGCCGAAACACCCTGCAGCGGATCGTGCACGGCCACTTACATTTGGGGAAGGTGTCATCCACGTGGGTGCCTAGACTTTTGTCTGCAAATGAAAACAGAGGCGTGCGGACGTGTGTAGAGAACTTTTGCAACGCCATGATCAAGATCCAGCCGACTTCATTGCTAGGCTTGTGACTGGTGGCTCTATTACCATGAGCCACAAACGGAACAACAATCGATGCAATGGAAGCATAGGGGCAGTCTTTTTTTTTTTTTTTGCTAGGGGCTTTACGTCGCACCGACACAGATAGGTCTTATGGCGACGACGGGATAGGAAAGGCCTAGGAGTTGGAAGGAAGCGGCCGTGGCCTTAATTAAGGTACAGCCCCAGCATTTGCCTGGTGTGAAAATGGGAAACCACGGAAAACCATCTTCAGGTCTGCCGATAGTGGGATTCGAACCTACTATCTCCCGGATGCAAGATCACAGCCGCGCGCCTCTACGCGCACGGCCAACTCGCCCGGTTAGGGGCAGTCTACTGCCAAAAAAATGTCGAACAGTACCATCACCTGTTCGGAAACATTAAGAAACCTCGGAGTGCCATCACCTGTTCGGAAACATTAAGAAACCTCTGAGTGGTCGCCGTTTTGCGGATTTTGCAAAACTGGACACGGCTGTCAAGGCATGGGTACGCAGCACTCCGAAATAATGGTTTCAGGAAGGTCTGGAGAGACTGACACACGATGGCAAAAGTGCATACAGTTACAAGGAGATTATGTTGAGAAGGTGGACGTAACAACTGATGTGTAATGTACTTCATTTGGGTAGAAAAAAATAAAGTGTAAAACAGTATAGTACGCCGCCGTCCGTAGAAAGTGCAGTCGAGCCTACTCTTCCGCAATGTAGCGAGAGTAATATACAATCTAGAGATTCTAACGTCCAGTACCCTTAATGTTTATGCAAAACTCATAGTATAACCATTGCGCAGACTAGAGTATACCTGTTACTCACTTCAGTAACTTTGAGTTCTAACCTATTACTGCCTAAAAATCCGTGTTCCAATTATTATTATTATTATTATTATTATTATTATTATTATTATTATTATTATTATTATTATTATTATTATTATTATTATTCGATTAATATTACATCAATCTCTTTGCAACCATGCACAGTAAACTGTTGGCAATATCAACCTTTAGGTCTAGAAAGAAGTCCGCTTCTGTGGTGTAGTGGTTAGTGTGTTTAGCTGCCAACCCCGGAGGATCGGGTTCTGTTCAGGACTCTAATAATAATAATAATTTTATTGGCTTTACGTCCCACTAACTACTTTTCAATTTTCTGAGACACTGAGGGCCGGAATTTAGTCCCTCAGGAGTTCTTTTATGTGCCAGAAAATCTACTGACACAAGGCTGACGGTTGTAAGCACCTTTAAATACCACCGGGCTGAGCCAGGATCGAACCTGCCAAGTTGGCGTCAGAAGGCCAGCGCCTCAACCGTCTGAGCCACTCAGTTCGGCAATTCCTGACTCTGCCACGACATTTTAAACTTGGTACGAGGGCTGAAATGGGGTCCACTCAGCCTCGGAAGGTCGAATGGGTAGAGGGATGCTCGATTCCCGCTTCAACCGTCATCGAAGTAGTTCCCCACTTCTCTTCCAGGCAAATGTCGCGATGGTGCCCAACTTAAGGCCACGGCCGCTTCCTACCCTCTTCCTAGTCTATCCCTTCCAATATACCTATGCCCCGACAAGGCCCCGGTTCGGTATAGCAAGTGAGGCCACCTGGGCGAGGTACTGGCCTTCCTTCCCCGTTTCACACCCACCGCCCCGACCCAAAGTCTGACGCTGCATGGCATTTCCCTTGAGACAGTGGAGGTGGGATCCCTCACTGAGTCCGAGATAAAAACCAACCCATGAGGGTAAACGAATTTTTAAAAAAATAATTTGGAAACAAACATTCTTCTGATGAAGTACTTCTGAACTTTTGAAGATGATCATATCGGGGAAAAAACACAGCCACGAAGTGACGTATATAAACTACATGCTGCATAGTAGTTATATTTCATACATTCCCGAAATGCCTGTGTTAATATCACTCGATGTGCTAGAGAATGCCTTGCTGTGGTAAGGCAAGCATTCTATTGATCACAGCTTGTAGTAGGCCTATCGTAGTAAGCCTTCGTAAACCCAATTCAATTATTCACAGTAAAACTCAGTGTCAACCTCACAATCTCTCGGGAAAATACGACATTAACTACACTTGATGAACTTGTAGTTATGATTCTCTCACGCGAAATATCTGCCTTTTATTTATTTTTTCAAAACTTTCCAAAAGGCACTTCTTATTGCATGTAACGAAGTTTGCAGAAAACTAAGTTATCTTATCCAAATCTGGACGTTTACGACCTGGCCAGTGTCCCTACTAGGTCAAGGGCTTGTGGTAAGAGGCGATTTAAAGAGGTACCAGAGGCCCTCAGCTCTGAGTTTTGGTTGTCGACCACGGTTCCCTAGAGCTGAGTGTGGCACTGCTTCCACTTACATTAGGCTCCTCGCATTCATCCTTCCAATCCAGCCTCTCCTGATCAACTCTTGTTCTCTTTTGACCCCGATGGTATTATGTCTTCCAAGAGTATGGAGTCCTTCATTTTCCCACCCTTCGTGGTCCCTCGTTTGCCGATACCTTCATTTTTCGGAGTGTCAGACCTATTTCAATTTTATCTTTGATTATTTTTAACAGGTCTCCGAAAACCTTAAAAATAGTTTGTGTGACGTAAAGCCAATAACATTATTATTAGTGTTAACAGAGGGTGGTTGCCCAGTTGCACTTCCTCTTAATAGAATAATCACCACCACTACCATCACCAACACTATCATCTTCCCCTGTTGAACGATGACATTACACTGACTTATTCCTTAACTATTCTTATCTAAAGTGCGCTCTATCTCTCCTTCCCGTTAGATGGCACTAACGCTGTCAAATCGCAAAAAATAAAGACACCTTACTGAAATAATAATAATTATTATTACTATAATGACCGAGCGAGTTGGCCATGAGGTTATGGGCGCGCAGCTGTGAGCTTGCATTCGGGATATAGTGGGTCCGAACCCCACTGTCGGCAACATTGAAGATGGTTTTCCGTGGTTTCCCATTTTCACACCAGGAAAATGCTGAGGCTGTACCTTAATTAATGCCACGGCCGCTTCCTTCCCACTCCTAGCCCTTTCCTATACCATAGTCGCCGTAAGACTGATCTGTGTCGGTGCGACGTAAACCCAATTGTAAAATATTATTATAGTAGTAATGAAGGGTCTGTTTTTGAATTAATTTTTTGCCACGATGTAATGAAGGTAGGTAGTTTTATTCTGTTTGTTGATCTGTTTAGATTGAATAACTGCTAATCCGTATTTCATGAAACTTGTCGATATTAAAGTAGAAATATTCAAAATTTTCCGGTACTTATTTTCATTACCATCCGTTGAGCATAAGCTGAAAAAAGATTTTTTTTTTCTGGAAACTACCACTTTTTAGCCAGTGAGAAGCGAGCAATTAATTCAGCGACTTCCTTCGCGGGCCAACTATTACACGCTCAATTCCAGCGTTGGTTTTTTGATAACAACAGGGGTCATCTTTGGTACTTTCTTGCCTTCTTTCTGCTGTGTGGAATCCTACGTTATCCCAAGTACTTTATTCTAGCACCGCAAACGTTGTTTCCAGACTTCAAGATTAGTGATATAGCACTTGAAGGCGCTAGTATTTAAGTTGGTTATAGGCCCGCTCTCAGCGATTGTCTATGGGTTTATTTTATGTGATACTTCCGCTAATGCAGAGGTTTCCTTGTGACAAAGTATACTTTAACGTTAATTTATAGAAAAGAAATAGATACACTTAAGAAATTTAAATGGTAACCTATTTGTAACAATTATTTCTTAGAATTATTAATGAACCCCTTCATGCAATGATGGCAATTTCCCTTAGCGTTGTAATTGACCGTGATATCTGTTTCCAAAAATTGGCAGCAAAAAAGGGAATTGTTCCCCTCGCTCCAACTACCACACCCACTATGCCGATTTCCTTTAGCTGGTATTTATCTCTGTAGTAAGGAATTGTTTGTAAGGAATAATAAATATTCCTTTTCTCAAGGTTGACATCTGAGGACTTTGAATTACGGCTTTCAAAGTGGAATTGGGTCGATGACGTAACCCCTCGTCTTATTTTTCCTGTCAATCCTTCTGTGGCTTCCATTGTCCGCCAAGCCTTGAACCTCTTCAAATACCTGGACACCATGGTCTTTCAGCGTTGTCGCAATTGACGAGCTAACGTTATGATGACGCATATTCCTTAAAAGTTCACCTGAGGAAAAGATTCCAGAATATGCTCAATAGTTTCAATCTCCTTGAGGCAGCGCCTACGACGGGAATCGTTCTGAGATCTTCCTGGGGGCACCGAACTAACTGCTCCATTCTCTATCAAGATATTGAACTATTACCAACTAATCAACAGAAGCCAACATGTTTCAGCATTACTAAACAATCGAATGTATTTTGATAGTTTACAGTGTCCAACAGGTATATAAAACTAATTTCCACTCATGTGAAGTTACCTTCAAAATAGTACCGAAGAGAGATAGGAAACCTTTCTCATGTTTTGGGTTCTTGCCCTCATGGAGAGATGCTGTGGAACGCCAGGCATAACAAGATTCGGTACTTTATATCAAATTCCCTCAGAAAGAAAAGTATAGGTTCGTCGAAGAGGTATCCGGACTTGCCAATAACGGTAAGAGTAGGAGAATTGACATCATAGCCTACAAGTAATCATAGGGTGTGGGATACTCTAAACGAATTGTGGTATCTATTATATGTCTTCAGTTTTAAAGATATATAATAGATACCACACTTCGTTTTGAAATCTCCACAGACCAACCAGAAGACATTGATAGAAAAAAAAGGTGATCTATGAACCGACAATAATTTATTATTGAGATATACTTATATAGACTGAAGGAAATTAAATTGATAGGATTAATGATTGGAGCTCGAGGGACTATTCCTCGAATTTTTTGTGAATTTTTGGAACCAGTTTAATTTAGACGTTCCAGGAACTACAAACTGTTTATTTGTTAGCCTTACGAGGTTCCATTGCATTACTTAGAAATCATTACTACGTTTTATTTTATATACCTGTTGGACACTGAAAACTATAAAAATCATTGTAAACCAAAATTGTAATTTAATTTATTTCGTTATGCTTTGTCCATTGAGGCAACCTTCAACTGAGGGAAGTTTTGTAAATTTGAAAAAGTAATAGAAACTCACAGATACAAATAGATTTATAGAAAAATACTTTTCAACCAACGTACTATATCAACATTAGGATTAAATTCCCGAATAAAATAAAATGTAGTGAAACAGGTCTATACACAGCAGCATTCTTGTAATGAAATGTACGCACGTTTCAATTCTTGTATGAGAGACGGCCGTCTCGCTTGCACTCCAGCTGAGAAGCGTCGAGCGGGAGTGGAGACGGAGAACGGACGGCCGCACATTCTTCTTCTGCTTTATGGGACACGATGTGGAAGATCGGTTGGCACATTATATTCCACGGCGTCAGCTGAATTTTTCTTCTTCTCCCGGAGCAAGCTAAGTCCGCCCGGGCAAGAGGCCAGTGAGGAGGAGAATATTGGCGCGATCACTTAAAAATTAAGATGTCACTTGGAAAAGAAATGGGAGGAGAGAAATATTACGTCCAGCCACAGTATGTTCAATAATTTACTGTTCTTAATCACATGAAGGAAGGAAATAAGTATGAGTGTCTACTCACAACGAAAACGTTAACATTAACGCGAGAAATTGAATGTAATGTAAACATTGTCAAGAGAACGCTGACTTAAAACCGAACAAGTGAAGCTTTTATGATGAATGATGGTGTGACGTGGCAGTGCAATGTCTGTTAATGTGAACTGTATTTGCTTGTGCGTGCATTGTAATACAACTGAAATTAAACAAATCCAGACGTAGACGATCATGGTTTCATCCACTGAACTAGAGCAAAATTAATAATAATGAATATTCCTTTTTCTTCTGTACATGTAAAACATAAAATATCTTAAACAAATAATAATCTTCTTCTTTTCCTACCGCTTTTCCCACACCTGTAGGGTCGCGGGTGCGTACTGCGTCACACGTATGTGGATTTGGCCCCGTTTTACGGCCGAATGCCCTTCCTGACGCCAACCCTATATGAAGGGATGTAAGCACTATTGCGTGTTTCTGTGGTGGTTGGTGGTGTAGTGTGTTGTGTGAATATGAAGAGGAGAGTGTTTGGACGGACACAAAACACTCAGACCCCGAGCCAGAAGAATTAATCAGAAGCGATTAAAATCCCCGACCTGGCCGGGAATCGAACCCGGGACCCTCTGAACCGAAGGCCAGTACGCTGACCATTCAGCCACGCTGGTTTACACCTTAAGAAATTACCAAAAAAAACATTGCCAGTTAACACGATCAAATAATATTTCCATGTTAGCGATGCTCGGCGTTGATATTATTAACAAATACATCGCAAATGGGAAATACTCCGGTGACAATGGTCACTTAAAGATTTTTTATTTTATTTTTGCTATTTGCTTTACGTCGCACCGACACAGATAGGTCTTATGGCGACGATGGGATAGGAAAGGCCTAAGAATGGGAACGAAGCGATTGTGGCCTTAATTAAGGTACAGCCCCAGCATTTGCCTGGTGTGAAAATGGGAAACCACGGTAAACCATCTTCAGGGCAGCCGACAGTGGGGTGCGAACCCACTCTCTCCCAATTACTGGATACTGGCCGCACTTAAGCGACTGCAGCTACTGAGCTCGGTGTCACTTAAATTAGTGTGATAATAAGGTAAAGTTAAAACATAATTACCCAACAACAACAACAAAAGTACAACAAGCAGTTCATTGGAAAGAAAATATTACAAGAAATACTACTATTTTAACATTTAAAATTTTAACTCTTTCACATATGGACTAAGCAACAGATGTCTAAATTCATGAATTCTATTATCATAGTCGGTACGGTAAAATTGTATAAGACATAAATGATTGGAACCTGCATGCTATAACTTTTATTATGTAATACTTTTCGATAGGAACAATAACATAGGTATTTAAAATGTTAAATTTTAAGAACCTTTAGCTAAACTAACATTTCATCCAGCGTGAATAAAATGTATTTATACCCTAGACTGTAGTACCATATTCCCAGACTTTACATCGTATCGTATCGTAATCTGTTTACACTCCAGGGTCGGTTTTTCCCCCGGACTCAGCGATAGATCCCATCTCTACCGCCTCAAGGGCAGTGTACTGGAGCTTCAGACTCTGGGTCGGGGATACAACTGGGGAGGATGACCAGTACCTCGCCCAGGCGGCCTCACCTGCTATGCTGAACAGGGGCCTTGTGTGGGGATGGGAAAATTGGAAGGGATAGACAAGGAAGTGTGAAGGAAGCGGCCGTGGCCTTAAGTCAGGTACCATCCCGGCATTTGCCTGGAGGAGAAGTTGGAAACCACGGAAAACCACTTCCAGGATGGCTGAGGTGGGAATCGAACCCACCTCTACTCAGTTGACCTCCCGAGGCTGAGTGAACCCCGTTCCAACCCTCGTACCACTTTTCAAATTTCGTGGCAGAGCCGGGAATCGAACCCGGACCTCCGGGGGTGGCAGCTAATCACACTAACCATTACACCACAGAGGCGGACATCCCAGACTTTACATACAGATTTTTATTAAATTCTGTTAACTCATTTTCTCGTGGTTCGGTGTTGATGTGGGCTTAGCAACAAAAATGGAAATTCATGAATATATCTGCTATCATACTCCGTACGGTAAAATGTATAACGCATAAATGATCGAATTTTTTTCTATATAACTTTAGTAATGTAGTGTTTATCAATAAGACCACTAATAACATAAATATTTGAGAATTAAATGTTAAGCCTTTCCCTAAACTACAATTTCACTCAGCGTGAATATAATTATTTATAGCCTAGATTATAGTGCCTCATTTCCCGACTTTACAAACTCATTTTCATTCAATTCTCTTCAGCCATTTTCTCATGACGCCCGTACATACAGAGACAGATAGACAAAGGATAAAGGAAAATTAAAAAGTGTACTTAGTCGTTTCTGTGGACACGACCGATGCAGAAATACAATTCTTTTGAAATTCTGAGCCATGTACAGACAAAATTCTTATTTTATATAATTATATATATATATAGATATCCTCGTACAACTCCACGATCCTTCATTATTTTCTTCCAGTTTTTCTCTTTTTCTTCCTCACTACCAGTCAACGATCTCTCTAGTATTCTGATCTTCTACCCGACAGCTCCTCCCTCCTCCACCCCATGAGACATTCATCACGGGCCCTCCTTTCAAATGCCCCCGAGGCAGCGCTGCGACGCGCACAGACAGACACCGCGTTAAATGTGCGGTGCTCGTAGGGTTGATTCCTAGATTCACCGCCTTCTCTTTCTCCCTCTGTCTTTCTGTCGAGACCTTCACCACCGGAATAAATCTTATTAAATTGTGAACTGCCATAGCTAAGGAGCACCGAGGGATAATCTGAGGTGAGAATATTTTACAGACTAATATATTTCGCAAAGGTGAAGGCCTACGTAGTGTATTCTTCAGGAGAAGAGGTTTCCGTAAACTTTATGAATAAAAATGTATTGATTTTCAATATTTCTCATTTTGTTAACGGGATATTTCACGGAGAAATGAGAGGCCATGCAATATTGTCTATCTGATGAAGAGACAGTATTTCCTTAAAGGTGTTAATGAAGTTGTATCTGATGTCGACTGTTCTGAAATTCGAATATTATCTAAGCTAACATACTGACACGTATCTTAACTGCACAATTGTTCATCCTGTTCTGTCGTTTAGTGGAAAATAAATAACAAGTAGGGCTAAATTACTATAAATATTCCATAACATTTTAAATATTACCATACAAGGAAATTATTTCAAAGTTTCATTTATTCTCAAATTCGAAAAAGCTAACCTGACATACTGTCACGTCTTAACTGTAGAGCCGGTCTGAGCCAGTGGCTTAGATGGTTGAGGCGCTGGCCTTCTGACCCCAACTTGGCAAGTTCGATCCTAGCTCAGTCCGGTGGTATTTAAATGTGCTCAAATACTTCAGCCTGGTGTCGGTCGATTTACTGGCACGTAAAAGAACTCCTGCGGGATTAATTTTCTGCACCTAGGCGTCTCCGAAAACCAAATAAGTAGTTAGAGGGATGTAAAATCCAATAACATTATTATTACATAACTGCACCCTTTAATAATAAAATAATAATAATAATAATAATAATAATAATAGTCGTGCTGAGTAGCTCAGATGGTTGAGGGGCTGGCCTTCTGACCCCAACTTGGCAGGTTCGATCCCGGCTCAGTCCGGTTGTAATTGAAGATGCTCAAATACATCGGCCTCGTGTACATGGATTAACTGGCACGTAAAAGAACTCCTTCGGGACTGAATTCCGGCTCCACGGTGTCTCCAAAAGCCGTTAAAGTAGTTAGTGGGACATATAAAGTATTATTATTGTTATTATTATTGTTATTATTATTATTATTATTATTATTAATCATATGACCTCACTTACCATGTTCAGGGTTCATAACTTGACGATATTTAGATTACATGTTCGTCAATTTTGACGTTCTTTCATACTCTACCAGATAGTAGAGTAAACCAAATCTCTGAGATGATGATGATGATGATGATGATGATGATGATGATGATGATGATGATGCCATTCAGGGCCAAATATCTAAATGTGAGGGTCCTTTAAACATCAGGCATCATCATCATCATCAGATCTCTGTAGGGTGATGTATGGCTAAGTTTTAATTAACACCACATCTATCACCAGAGATCTTTTACATGCCGACATCATACGACATAGAGTATGAAATGGATTTTCTCTTCCCTTCGAAAAACGCACTAACTCTTCCACGTTTGAAACTACGATCTTGGGATTCAGAGGCTGACCTCTACCACTGACCCAAAGAGGGAGCCAACTGCAGCAATTTCAATTCCCGTACTGCCACCCGGTGGAAATAAAATACGAAATATGAATAAAATAACTATAACATGTTCATAACATCCCGAACATTACCATATACAACACGTTTGTCTCTGACAATATTCCCACACTCTGATAGACTCATGTATGTGATCTATGTCATACATGTGAATATGAACACGTTCAACAATCAGATTCTCTTTCAGACACCAATTCTATCTACAGCGATGTTTTCATTTATAACGTGTTTCTGTGCCGGTTAGTAGTACGTTGTTCTATAAGTAGGAGGATGATGTTGATGACCTTAAAATATCACTTAAAATAATCGATAAAGTGCCCTTAAATTTATGGGAAAATGTTAAAAGTGAGCAAAAATGATTTTAAATATGTTACCAAACTGAATTCTGGTGGATGTATAACAATGGTTTTACAAGTAATATATGGTCGTTCTATTCACTGCACAGCTCATGTTTTTACAGAAATAATTCTCTCCTAGTTACTTCTAAATGTATATTAATATGGACTTTATGATTTGCTTCATGTAGTTCAAGCAACTTTCTCCCCGAGAATATGGGAACAATTGTAGTTCTTCACACTTGTTAGAACTTTCAAATGATTTCCTCGTATAATGTACCGGTGTACAACAAACTTCCTTTACACACTCACTTTAACACTGCACTATTTACAAAATAAAACACGTCGATCCCTTGTAAACTCATTCATGAGCTGAATTAAACATACACTTTGTGATCATTTCCCATTTGGCACTGAACTACTTGGGAGGACAATTCTTTACTGATGCGGAAAATTGCATAACTGCTGTTTCCAATTTCTTCTCATTTCCATTTGTTTTTCGCCTTGATGTACGCAGGGGTGAATGACTGGTTATAGTGGTTGGTGGGGAAGGTGAATTATTTGTACTTGAGGCTCATGAGGAAATATTTTCTCCTAATTATCAGAATTCTATATTGTGTTCCTGCACGTACAGTATCTAGGAAATACTAGACTCACACTCACAGGTATAAATCCTTTCCTTACCTTTTCTTAGTCATCAACAACTACTAATCAGTTTGGTCATGAAAGGTACTTTGCAAATTTAACTACATGTAAGAAAAATGCTTCACTTTTTATGTTGTCACATGAGGACATTTATTACTCTGACAATAAATACATGCCTAAATTAAAACAAAAATTAAAATATTTTAAACATTCTTCAAAATGCTATCTATTGACCTAAACCTTCTCCAAAGTTAAAATAATGGCAGATCATCACAAATCGGCAAGAAATGCAAAATAATGTCAAGTAAAAAAAAAGTGTTACTATCGTTCGTATTATCGCAGAATGAATTTCTATACTACTCAGCAACATTCTGCCGGCCCCGTAGTGTAGGGGTAGAGTGCCTGCCTCTTTCCCGGAGGCCCCGGGTTCGATTCCCGGACAGGTCAGGGATTTTTACCTGGACCTGAGGGCTGGTTCGAGGTCCTCTCAGCCTACGTGATTGGAATTGAGGAGCTCTCTGACGGTGAGATAGCGGCCCCGGTCTAGAAAGCCAAGAATAACAGACGAGAAGATTCGTCGTGCTGACCACACGACACCTCGTAATCTGCAGGCCTTCGGGCTGAGCAGCGGTCGCTTGGTAGGCCAAGGCCCTTCGAGGGCTGTAGTGCCATGGGGTTTGGGGGGGGGGAGTTGAGCAACATCCTAATGCGAAGGGAAAACAGATGACGTCTAATCAATATCCAGCCCCTAGTTATGAGAAAATTAAGATGTGGAAGAGAATATCCACTTAGAAATTGCTAAAAATTGATGGAATTGAACTCAAGGATGTTCCATTTGAAGGCTGCAGGGAGCTGGAATACCCTATATATGTCTGTCACTTCGTTCCGTTTCCTGATACGGGATCGGGATGATGTGAGATGCCATGTTTTACGGCCGGATGCCCTTTCTAATGCCAACCTCGGCTGAAGAGCTAATGAAGATGAATGAGAGTGAATGAAATTTGGTAAGAAATCGGCTTAAGAAACACAACACATTTGGACGAAGATCAGAGTAGAAGAGTGAGCAAGCATACGAACTGGTTATATAACTTGTTCCTTATAAATACTCGCTGTGTGCCACAGATGCAGACACCAGTGTTTGTTTGTCTGACACTCACCCGAGTTCAGTGATTACCCAGGTGTTTACAAATACTCGTCATGCATGACACGTAAGGCAAAACAATAACACAACGTTTACATCTCTACCACATTCTTTGTCTTTGAGTAATTCAGTCTGATGACTGGCTTGCCCCTGTTATGAGTCTCTTCTCCAACTTGGTCGATCCTGTGCAGTAGGTTTTGCTCCTGCATCCTGAGTTCACAAGAAATGTCATCATGAATTCCTTTCTTTGTCTTCCACGAGGCGTTTCTCTGGTATTTGACATTCCAAATTTTCCATCAACACATTCCTATGTCGAAGTTTACGTCCTATCCAAGAACTTCCTAATCTGGCTCAACAAATGTCTCTTTTCTTGGACAATGTTCCATACCTCAGTGCTGTCTTCTTCTCCACCCAACTTATCCGTTGCAGCCGATGCCAGCACCACATCTCAAAGGGTTCTTGCCTTTTAATGTCACTCTTAGTTAACGTCCCGTTCTCAACACAATACAGCGCAACAGACCAAACGTAAGAATTCATTTTTTTTACGTAAGATGAGAAACATTGTTTTCTAACATAGAGAGGATTGTTCATCTCTGAGGCTTGCTTTGCTATTGCTATGCATGTTTTTATTTCAGTGTACCATACTCCAGAAAATAAGGTTCCCCGTACATCCCTCGCGTTTTCGGAGTTTACTAGATACGAAATTTTCTGAAGCTCTTAGCTACAGGTAGAAAGAGCACAGCGAGAAAATGACGCTACTGACCTAATGTATATAGCCGAATACTGATTGCAATGGTTACAATGGTGTTGGAAAAAATTACCCTGTATATTAAGTCATAAGCCTAGAGGCTGGTTGGATCCTCAAGTAGCTCCCCCAAAGGTTATGGGGAAACCGTAACAACCGACGACGGTGCAAAAATGAGGCGTACTAGGCAAGATCAGGAGTTACGTAGTTGTCCATTGCTTTCCTCACTGGGCCAGAAAGTGCTATTGCAACACGACTGACCCTATGAACAACACCTTTTATAACAATCAGTCGTGATTTGAATGTATTGCTCAGTACCGCACATACTTCAGCAGCTTCCGTGTTGTCACAGCCATGGGTGAAAATGAGACTTCGGTAGACGGTACACACTGTGCCAAGAGACAGACGCAAAAGTTACGCATCCCTCAAGAAATGGCATTAGGTGGTCACTCCCTCTGTTTGTCCAACCCTTGTCCCGTTTCTCTGCAGGGTCGGGTATGAGATGATATGAATCTGTCGCGGCGGGTTTTCCTGACGTCAACCTCATTAGAGGAGTTAATGAGATGAAATGAATGACGTGATATGTGATAGTAGGGAGAGGGTGAAACCCGGTGCCCGCACATAGCCTACTCCTTTCGAATAGCACCAAGGGGCTGCTCAAGGTTTAACGTCCCCATACGACGGACGAATCACCATCAACAGCGTCATATACCTTCACTCCATATGAGCACTGCGGAGACGTATGGAATTTAATCCAGGCTTTTGGCACGCAGTCTAGTGATTAGAAATTGTATACGTCCACCTCTCCTAACCTGCCGGCCAATACTCTGATGAATTTTTTTTCGACCATCGGGACTCGAACCGGATAACCACGGTGTCAGAACGTTTAGACTTCAACGCGTTAACGATCATGGCCACCATGCGGGCAGTCGGTTACTCCCTATATATAGACAAAAAATATTTAAAAGAAATAAGCATTCTGATGGTGAAAGAATTACTGAACTCACAAACAACCTCTGTTTATAATATTATTATTACTTTGTTTTTCAATTTATTCAGAACTGCTTATTACACTGTCCTTCCGTATGAAATTACAGCCTTTCATTTACTCTTGACATCAACACTGACCATCTCATTGATGTGACACACGTTATAAATGATACTAACCTAAGTAATCCGTAGACTCGGCGAGTGTAAATTGGCGTTTCACTCTTCAGGCAAATTCAAGCAATTCAGCACTGTAATTGCCATGGCTTGTACTGTATAATGTAACAGCGTAACATAAATAGCCGTCACCTATTCGCGGACCGTATTATGGCCAATTCGTGTTAACGAGACTTTCGTAATAAGAGAGCTAACTGCAAAAGCTCCACTGACGCTACTTGATTAGTAACAGACACGGACAAGTTCAGGTCTATTCTAGAATCAATATTATAACTTAATTTCTTCTTTTTCTCCTTCCTCTTCTTCTATATCTATTTACACTCCAGAGTCGGTTTTTCCCTCGGACTCAGCGAGGGATCCCACCTCTACCGCCTCAAGGGCAGTGTCCAGGAGCTTCAGACTCTGGGTCGGGGGATACAACTGAGGAGGATGACCAGTACCTCGACCAGGAGGCCTCACCTGCTATGCTGTACAGGGGCCTTGCGAGGGGGATTGGAAGATTGGAAGGAATAGACAAGGAAGAGGGAAGGAGGCGGCCGTGGTCTTATGTTAGGTAGCATCCCGGCATTTGCCTGGAGGAGAAGTGGGAAACTACAGAAAACCACTTCCAAGATGGCTGAGGTGGGAATCGAACCCATTTTTACTCAGTTGACCTCCCGAGGCTGAGTGGACCCCGTTCCAGCCATCGTACCACTTTTCAAATTTCGCGGCAGAGCCGGGAATCGAACCCGGGCCTCCGGGGGTGGCAGCTAATCACACTAACCACTACACCACAGAGGTGGACAACTTAATTTCATAACTTTTAATTCAGTATTGTAACATGATTTTTAGGTCCTCGAGAACGTTTTTAGAAAAAATTAATGAAAACCTTCACACTCTTACATTGAAATGAAATGGCGTATGGCCTTTAGTGTCGGGATATCCCAGGACGGGTTCGGCTCGCCAGGTGCAGGTCTTTCTATTTAACACCCGTAGGTGACCTGCGTGTCGTGATGAGGATGAAATGATGATGAAGACAACACATACACTCAGCCCCGTGCCATTAGAGTTAACCAATTAAGGTTAAAATTCCCGACCCGGCCGGGAATCGAACCCGGGACCCTCTGAACCGAAGGCCAATACGCTGACCGTTCAGCCAACGAGTCTGGGGCTGTACCTTAATTAAGGCCACGGCCGCTTCCTTCCCACTCCTAGCCCTTTCCTGTCCTATCGTCGCCGTAAGACCTATCTGTGTCAGTGCGACGTAAAAGCAACTAGCAACAACAGCCAACGAGTCGGACACTCTTACAATTATTCAGCTATACGGAAAACCACAGGATCGTGGATAAATTTTTGGGCTTAGAAGAAAGAGCCAGTACAGATTATTTGGCTGTTCCCCTCTTAGTAGCTTCTTACAACATGCAGAAGGTACAGATTATGCTTCATTTGACACCACCTACAGGGGAGATAGAGTTCCGATAAATCTAAAGAAAAGTGTGTGTATCCACAAAAGAATTGTAAGGCTCATGAATTCTCAAAAAACGAAAGACATTCTAGACCTCGTAAATATATTATTATTATTATTATTATTATTATTATTATTATTATTATTATTATTATTATTATTATTATTATTATTATTATTATTATTATTATTATATTTTACAAGTTGCTTTACGTCGCACCGACACAGATAGGTCTTATGGCGACGAAGGTACAGGAAAGGGCTAGGAGTGAGAAGGAAGTGGCCATGGCCTTAATTAAGGTACAGTCCCAGCATTTGCCTTGTGTGAAAATGGGAAACCACAGAAAACCATCTTCAGGGCTGCTGACCGTGGGGTTCCAACTCACTATCTCCCGAATACTGAATACTGGCGCAATTAAGCGACTGCAGCTATCGAGCTCGGTATTATTATTATTATTATTATTATTATTATTATTATTATTATTATTATTATTATTATTATTAAATATTATATTATATTCTCAGCATACTCCGCTACATGCGTAGTACTACGTCCACTTAACTAATCTTACATAAATGTGTGAAAAACATTGATTACATTTAACATACATATTTGCTTATTTATGGCTATTGTTCTTGACTCTTTGTCAATGCTTGAAAGTTTAAAGAGTTCACAAATTTTGCTAATGGTTTTGGATACTTTTTGATTAGGGAAGACTTTGGCATTGGCCAGTTGCCTACCATTCTAACACTGTTTCTCTCTCACTTTTCACTTCACTACACTCGAATATTAAGTGGTCTAGTGTTTGGGGTCCTCATGGCCGGTTACTATTGTTGTCATATTTTGCGTTAGGTTGATTTTGGTTGTTAGCCTACCTTCAACTATTGGAAAGAATTCCTTTGTGATTGTACCTTTTGAAGTTTCTTCCCATTTTCGCCTGTCATTCGTTAATAGACTCTCTCCTGAAGTTACTTTTAACTGTGTTGATGGATAATTTGTCATAACTTATTTCCTTTAATTTTACTGCCTTCTTTGCTAGTTTATCAGCCAGCCTATTGCCTTGTATACCTATACGTGCCTTAACCCATTTCAATTGTATGCTCCAATTAGATTATTTATTTTAAGTGTTGCTATAGTTGTCCTTATTTTCTCAATTAGGTGGTTATGGTTTTTTTTAATCCACTATGTAGTCAATTGATATTCTACTGTCCGTGTGCATAGTTGCTTTTTTATCTTCGTCATCCTCTACCCATGTTGTTCATAAGAATTCCAATGCTTTTATTATGGCGAATTGCTCCACCTGATTGTTCGAACATCTGTCATGGATTTTAAATTCGAGTTGGTATATTAATTGATTTGATTTGTTTATAGCTAGTCCTGCTCCCACTCCTTTGTCGTCTTTACTTACTTCCGTATAGATTTGCCATTGAGTACTTTTATTTTCTTCTATTTTCTGGTGGTCTGTCCCTAGAAACACAGCCGGTGAAGCCATCTTGCTTTTTCTGGGTAATCTATTACATAATCAGCAATTGTTTTGCCTGTTTGTATATTATATAGAGCAACCACCTCTCTTGCCTTTATGCCTATGGGAGTAATTCCTGTAATAACGCACAGTGTGTATATTGAGGTATAGTTTCGGTAGGATTTTGCTATTCTCTCTCACGTATTTAATTATGTTGCATTTCTTTTCTAGGGATTCTATCCATACTGGTGCAGCATATAACAATATTGTTAATATTGCTCCTTTATATATTATTTCCAAAGCCTTGTGTTTTAGGCTCCGTCCTATTCTGGCTGATTTTGATAAAACATTTATTAATTTAATACATTTTTCACTAACTTTTTTCATGTGGTAGTTGAACGTGAAGCGGGAGTCAATTGTTATTCCTAAATATTCTATATTTTCATTATTATTATTATTATTATTATTATTATTATTATTATTATTATTATTATTATTATTATTGACGTCTGTTGTCACCCTCCACTTGCGTATGAAGCTTGAATTTAAGTGTAATTTACAAGGTCGAATTAGTTCGACTTATTTTCCGCACTCATCAAGGAGTCAATTTTTTTCTGTCTTAACTAGGAAGATCTTGGAATAACATGATACGGGTTCGTACTGGATAGTAATATTCATTTCACTCCGTTGTACAACACATTAAGGTCATGAGGCATCTTTTTGGAGTTCTTACTCTTTTTACGCCTGTTGCCATTTCTTGATGGACGCAGTATTTTTGTATCCGTCTGTTGGCACAGGCCAGAGCAAAGTGTAGCTTCCACCGAAGTTTCATTCTCATCCATGGCTGTTACAATATGGAAGCTGCTGGGGTATGGGTGGTGCTGAGTAATGACATTTGGAGTACAACTGTGAGTCTGAGTGTTATGAAAGGTGTTGCTCATAGGGTCAGTCGTGCTGCAGTGGCACATTCTGGCCCAGTGAGGAAAGCAATGGCAAACTACCTCACTCCTCATCTTGCCTAGAACGCCTCATTTGGGCTCTGCCATTGGTTTTTGCGGTTTCCCTATAACTGCATAGCCTTTGGTGGTGCTATTTGAGGATCCAACCAGCCTCTGGGCTGAGGACCTAACAGACAGACTATAAGTGAACACAAATATGTGTCAGTGCGTCATATTGTAATTATTTCAGACGTGGATTGTGATAAATGTTACACAATTTGAAATACATAACAACATTTTGCAGGGGACTTCATGGAATAAACAGAAAAATACAACTAGTGGTGATGATTATTATTGTTATAACAGGAAGTAAAACTGGGCGACCGTCCTCTGTTCATACAAATAAGTAGGAAAAACGAAAGAAGTATGAAGTTATCTGTGCCGGGCTGAGTGGCTCAGACGGTTAAGGCACTGGCCTTCTAACCCCAACCTGGCAGGTTCGATCCTGGCTCAGTCCGATGGTATTTGAAGGTGCTTAAATACGACAGCCTCGTGTCGGTATATTTACTGGCACGTAAACGAACTCCTGCGGGACTAAATTCTGGCACCTCGGCGTCTCCGAAGACCGTAAAAGTAGTTACTGGGACGTAAAGCAAATAGCATTATCATTGAAGTTATCGGTCATAGAAAGGGAAAGATCACCAAGGGCGTGAAAGTGAAAGTCTCTAGGCCTCGTAAACGAAATTCCGTCGACATCAGAAGAGAACATGAGTTGGCCAAAGGAGGTCAGACGGGACTGGCGAAAGTGACGAGGCACTAACAAGTAAGTGGAAACCCATGGCTGCCAATTCACACTCCCATGCTGACAGACCCCGGGATCCCCTTTTAGTCACCTACTACGATAGGCAGTGAATATAGAATAAATCTGATTCCCTCTGGCGAGGTGAAACATAGTCAACAAAGCTATGTTAGTCGATGATATATATAAAACATACAAATTGTATTGATCTGTCTCTTACACTTCTTCTTCCTCTGACCCCACACCCCTGCACACTCACTTCCAGCACGTGCTTTCACTCGGATTATTTTTCCTTACCACGAAGTGTTGGCATGGATACGACAGTTCCCTGAATCTCCGAGATTGTGTCTATATCTGTAGAATGATGTGTTGGGAGGTAGGATAAATGTTAGCTTCTGAGAAGGAACCAGTCGGAACACTGAACCAGCAAAATTTCTGATTAAGGGAAATATGTTGCAACGTGTCCTTGACTTTTAATATCTAAGTCGTTATCAGTCCTCGACAAAGATTACAGGAAGGGTGTTGAAATGTCGACCTCTTGCTAACTTAGGGCGTAGCACCTTCGGCTGCGAATGTCTATGAAATAAAATTTTAGTCCTAAAATATTTATATTAACGGAACTTCAGTAGAGCGGCTTAGCCAAGACGATAAAGGCATACTCGGTTCACCCACAAGGACGTGAGTTCAATTCCCCGCCAGGATGCCGAAAAACATAGAAACGAGATTTCCACTCCTGGGTCCACTCGGCCTCGAGAGGTCAACTGAGCAGAGGAGGGTCTGATTCCCACCTCAGCGATCCTCGAAGTGGCTTCCCGTGGTTTCCCACTTATTCTCCAAGCAAATGCCGGGATGGTACCTAACTAAGGACACGGCCGCTTCCTTCCCTCTTCCTTGTCTATCAATTCCAATATTCCCATCCCTCCACAAGGCCCCTGTTCCGCATAGCAGTTGAGGCGGGCTTGGCAAGATACTGGTCCTCCTCCCCAGTTGTATCTCCTGACCGAAAGTCTCACGCTACAGGACACTGCCCTTGAGGCGGTAGAGGTGGGTTCCCTCGCTGGGCCCGAGAGAGAAAACAACCCTGGTGAGTAAACAGATTAAGAAAGAAAGAAAGAAAGAAAGAAAGAAAGAAAGAATATTATTATTAATAATCGCGTAATATTGTCACATTCATGAAATTCAATACGAGCTAATACTAAAACATTGGATAAACACTGTTCGTAGTAATCAAATTATCGGTTTAGGTTAACGCACATTTCTTTTTTTCTTATTACAGCATTCGTTTCCAAGTTCTGCGCCACATTGAAATTTTTTTTTACCATATTTCTTTTCCAAGTTTTCTACTGTACTGCAGCATTTCAAGTTTCAAAAAATATTCTCTGAGGAAAAGACGACGAATTTTAGGAGGCGGTATTCCGTCGCTTTCTTTTTTCTTACACCATACAAACATGTTTCAACCTTCATGTTAGTTATAGAACTTGACTGAAGTTCACGGGGTTCCAATACAGTAATGGCTAAAGTAAGACATGAAACATTAAAGAGACAATTTAAGTAGGAGATGATGATATACCGAAGTCCGACTCATTGGCTGAATGGTCAGCGTTGAGGCCTTCGGTTCAGAGGGTCCCGGGTTCGATTCCTCGCCGGTTCGGGGATTGTCATCGCCTCTTATTGAATCTTCTGGCCCGGGGAGTGGGTTTTTGTGTTTTTCCCAACACTTTCCTCTTCATATTCAGACAGCACACTACAACAACCAACCACCACAGAAGCACGCAATAGTGATTACATCCCCCATATAGGGTTGACGTCAGGAAGGGCATCCCGCCGCAAAACTAGGCCAAATCCACATTTGCATCACAATTCATATCCGCAACCCCACAATGTGGGAAAAGCGCTAGAAGAAGAAGAAGATGTACCGAAATATAACTCCTATCGAATGCTGAAATGCAGCAGGCCATAGATGTTCAGCAGCGAGTTGCTCAGTGGAGGTCAGTAGTGTTCAAAAAACATTTTGATTACTAATGGCTTATTAACGAACTGATAAATAAAATCAGAAGCAATCAAGAATTCATTTCTTATTTTTTGAAAACACATACCAAACAAAAATACAAGGTTAAACTTCAAGTATACAGGTAGTTCAGTGCCCTATTGTGGTGTGCTAGCTTATACGCATGAATAAATAGTAACTTTCGGTTAGTTATTTTTGGTCACTGATATCAGTCGGTTAAATTATCAGCTCATATATTTCCCTAAGTGATAAAAATAATAAGTGTAGTATTCTACATGCGGCGTGTACTGTGTTTCGAATTCTTAGCACTTAACCGTCTCATCGACTTAAATTGCAGTGATCAAGAGAAGACATTAAGGTATCTAAGGAAATGTAAAGATCTACGAAACGCAGACTAAGACGTATCCATCATTGATTTCCCTGGGGAGTGTATCTCAAACAAACAGCTCGAGGCTTCATTAATTTTATAGAGAAACACAAGCTTAATATCCTTTCTAATTCCTGCGAAATTTAACAAATGGATAGAACTAAATCCTAATTTTCCTTATTGCGGAGGCAAAAAGAAATTTACATTGCAAATCTGTCGTACCATATTAAGATCTTACATTCATACAGTAGAGAAAAAGGTAAATTCGTGTCCTCGACACAAGGTGGTACAGATCTTTTAAGGAACATCCCTAATGTAGGTGAGCTGCATGTACCTATTTCACTGCACGCCAATATTACATTTCTGGCAGTAGAGGGAATCGAACACCGGCTCCCGAAGTCGGCAATAAATTGTGTTAAACGTTACATTGAGGAGGTGGACGTTTATACGAGGCTCGAGTCATAAGACATGGCAACTATTTTTTTTTCTTGCGAACAGGAAACAACACGGAAAATCTTATGCATTTGGAAATGTACTTATGCACAGTGCCTGAAGACAAATTCTGACTCAGGAGATTCTCGTAGGAAAGTGACAGAACACAGGCCATTGGTAAATATTATTTTATTATAGTATAGACAGCAAATACACAAGACTACGTACAAAGGACATGTCTTCACTGGTTACAGACCTTCGAAATAATCACCCAAGGTTTCCACTGTGCGTTGACAGCGGTGGGGCAGGCGCTGAATACCATTCGCTGCATGTGTATCGCTAACGTGTGATACCTCTCTCCGAAATGCTGTTACGATGTCCTCTTCGTTAGCAAACCGTTGTCCACGTAATGGCTTCTTGACTTTGGGGATTAGATCACAGTCACACACGTAATGCTTCCCGCAGCTCTGCATGGCATTAGCGGCATTTCTGCCGCGAAGAATTGCTATTTTAATATACGATCGTTGCTCCTGCTTATTGACTTCTATTTTGTGACGCTCTCACTCACACACTGAAATTGGGGGCATGCTTAGACCCACACTGTTGTTTACATACAGCATCTAGTGGCATCATACGCAAGTACACACCGTACGTTTCCAAATGCATATCTTAGATTTTCCGTGTTGTCTCCTGTTCGCGAGAAAGAAAAATAGTTGCCATGACTTATGACTCGACCTCCGTATAATTTTCCTTTCACCATAAATCGATCGGATAAGGGGTGCAATTGAAAGAAGCCCACGGTGTGGAGGTAGCCGGAGGTAGCGGGAGGCCGTAAGTTCGCATTCTGGCCAGGGTAGAAACTTTAATTCGAAACTGAGTGCTTGAACGAGGTTTTCTCGGCCATGTGAGATCAATGGAGGAGCTGCCTGATATGAAAGAATATGAATCAGATCACCAACGTCAACCAGGGTGACGTTATGCTGACCATGTGTAATTCTAATATCTACAGGCGATCTGGAAGGGTAGTAGTTATTTTGGAAAGACAAAAAAAAAATTGAGCCTAAGTGTCGCGTATGTTCCTTTCTTCTACGATTGAGGTGAGGGGATCGGATCCTGCAACAACCATGAAACGCATAAGAGTGTTGCAATGTCAGAATCGCCACGGAGAGCTCCTTTTCGCAGAAAAATTCCGGTACTCTGACATATCATAATACCAACGGTAGTTCAACCGGCATGAGAAATCATCGTTATTATTATTTTTATTATTATTATGTTATCTTCAAAAGTACAGTTCAATCACGTGTTACGGTACCGTCGTGAACTCGATTTCTTGCAGAGAATATCTAGGAATTCAAGGCCAGATCTATTAATAATAATGGCATGTGGCCTTCAAAGAAGCCTGGTGCATATCTTTTAAATTGACGCCCTCTAGGCGACCTGCGCGAGTATGAGGATGGGGCCCTACCTATTATGAATTCTAGTGATGAAGACGGCACACATATCAAGGCCCCCAAGCCATTGGAATGACCAGTGAAGGTTAAAATCCCTGGCCAAGTCTACTACGTTACGTAGAGTGGTGACTACGCTATGACAGCTGAGCCTAGTATTTCTTGCACTCGTTTCATCGTAGTTATTCTAGTTCTTGTTTCATAACCGTTGATCAGCTGTTGTAATCCTCAGTCCTTAATAGTGTCGGATTACTAAAGTAGAGGGAGTTCATTAATTTTACTTATGTACTACCCCTTCCCTTTCTTTATCCAATATTTTCAATAAATAATCACTTTAGAGATTGCCGTAAAGGTCGGAATACAAAATAAAAGGCATTCATTTTAGGGGCATAATACTCAACTATTCTATGAACAAATATGAAGCAGACGAAAACTATGTCGCTTCTATATCGTTCCTGTACAAAAAGTCATGTTTTTATAAACTTAAACAAGGGAAAATAGGCTCCGATAAAAAGAGCATCTTCTCAAGTAATCTTGTTAACACAAAAGTACACAAATACTCAAGCATTAACAACTTACTGTGACAATCCTTATGCCACAGTCTATGTAACAGTATGTTTGAACCATTACTTGTAGACAAAGCAGGTGACTAGAGCCTGCTATCGGTAGACGTGCACAGTCTTGAGTCAGCAGCCTGGGGTAGTATCTGGTGGGGATAAAAGTCCGTTCTAATCATCATAGCAACTTAACGGCGTGGAAGGACAAGTTGCTGGCTTAACTCCTCTAGACTTTCAGTGCAGGGACACCTGTGTTACCGCTGCTGCACAGCGGGTTGTGGCCTCCACAGGCTGAATATTCCTGCTCTGTGGATGTCAGTGCAAACGGACTTATGTCCCCAGCAAATGCAAGCCGACTGAGGGGAAGAGCTTGGGACCGCGTACACAGCTATTTCTAGCAGGGGCACTGCGCTTGTGGCGAGCAAGGATTGACACCCGTGATTTAGCCGATACCTTCATTTCTTAAAGTGCTTTCAAATTTCTAGCGTTAAAGGGGAATAACTGTCTCGTTATATTTCACTGTGGAAGAATAGTCGTCATCACCATCAACAATGAAATTTACGCGATTATATTTCTTACACCAAATTATGAATTTAAGTGGAGTGGTGATTGAAAATCGAATTTTCAATTCTAACCTTAAAAAATCTTCCTCTTTCAAATCCCGTTATCAGCTTTTCCCTAACGCCATTTTAAAGGTCTAAATGCCGGTTAGCGATTCGGTGCAAATAGAGAAAGCCCACACCCCTCGTGTCGTGCCATTTCGTCCAGGTGCCATTTCGTCCAAGTGCCATTTCGTCCAAATTCCACGAACAGAGGCAGGTAGTTAACTCTCTACCGGCCCACTAGTGCTATTTCGTCCAAACACCTATGATTGACAGTTTGACAGGTCTACAATGTTTCATTTCATTGCGTTCCTCGTTAGAAATAGGTAATTTTTTGATGTTTGTAATAATGGACGTTACTTGCTGCGCTCGTTTGCCACCAGTCAACTATATTTTACAATGAAATGCTTATAATGTCAACAACATAGTGAGAATAAAAACAAATATTTTCACAAATCAGGTGATAATTAAAATATATCCAAAGTTGCATTACTAAAACATATGTTTAAATAAATATCTTATCGTATGTCACGCAGGAATATTTGTTTAGTTCATTAAAATTACATAGTGACTTTGAAGGGCTTTGAGGAGGAAGTCCTAAGGGAATTTAGGGATTCATGTCCTTTCGAAACATCTAGAGAAAGTTCCCTTTATTTTGATACCTCAAACATCGAAATCGGACTTATAATTAAAAAGTAGTTCACTGGACAAAAATTTCCTAATGGAGTTAAATATAAGGTAATACACTCAAAATTGACTGCGTTCCTCCAGACCGCTATGAAATCACGTTCAGCTAAATTTCACATTACTACAAAGGTTTGATTAAAAACACAAACTAAATCTGGCCTTGTCAAGTTTTGTGTCTATTTACAAATATATACAGTGTGTACAATGTGTGCAGCAGCTAATGCGTTGTCCGATGATGCAAATCAGTAACTTTTTTGTTCCTCTTAATCCATTTTAATTATGTAGGAGACGTTCCTCAAAAACTTTTCAATGTCTCGTGACTTCTCCAATTTTTCAATTGTTCTTTCTATTCTGTTGTCCATTACAATGTACTTATTTCTCCTCTTTAGACCTTCTAAATTTAGGTCAATCCTGATGATATTCGTGTCAGAATAATCTGCTTCTTTCTTTAGTACCATAATTAGGTGTTTTATTCGAGGGTGTTGTTTGCCTCCGATTGCATTCAAGCGATGGTTCCATCCTTCCACAGCGTTGTTGGTACGATGTCGCCAGCCGGTACAATTCCATGCATCAATTGGGAAATGAGGGTTTTCTAACCACTGGTCAATGAAATAGTCAAAAAACTCATTGTGTTCCTCATGTGCTACAGCAACACTGTGGATGTGTAGCCAGCCTTCCTCCACATCTGTCGTCTTTAAAAAGGCCAGAGCAGCACACATTCTCATGGATTTTTGTATTTCCTGGCGTGTGTTATAATCTTTGGCAAGCCCAAGGTTTTGTACATTCCTCCACAGACTTTGTGAAAAATGAAAAAAACACCCATGAAATTCTGCAGCATGAAATACAGTGTTGATTGCCTCGATCATTCCAGCTTCAAAATCTGCGTTTACTGTCTCAGGGGACCAGTCTGGAATCACCCGAAGAATGGCGTTAAACATGCGAATGTAAGATGGCTTTCTCTTGTCAGGAAGTAATGTGAAAACTACGGGGGTTACGTTTGTTTCTTCCACAGTGCTTCCTAAATCTACATGGATGGTGTACAACTGAGAAAATTGTTTGCTAACACTCGTAAAAGTGCCATCCATGAAAACATTCTTATTTTTTAAATGCAGTTGTTCCTGTGGAACTGGCAAATATAAGTATCCGCTCACCACCACAGTCGTCAGCTAGTAAGACATTATTTCCATCTGCCATCTTCAAACGTTCTGAATCCAACTCAACTTCACCTTGATGATTGGGTTCAGCCTGAATTCCCTGAGCATCCCTTCGCTGTCTATGCAGAGTAGACTTGCAGTTATATAATTGAGGAATTCTGGTAACTAGTTCAAATCCGTATTGTAGAAGAGGTTTGAATTCGTCGTCAAAAACCCGAAACCAAAAGGAACTAACTATACTATATATATGAATAAAATAAGAGTTTTGTCTGTACATTACTTGGAATAGTGAAATTTTGGCAAAATTTCATGTATTATACACCGTAGAAGCCGAATCGAACTTTATCTCAATTTAAGTCTGTCTGTCTGTCTGTCTGTCTGTCTGTCTGTCTGTCTGTCTGTCTGTCTGTCTGTCTGTCTGTCTGTCTGTCTGTCTGTCTGTCTGTCTGTCTGTCTGTCTGTCTGTCTGTCTGTCTGTCTGTCTGTCTGTCTGTCTGTCTGTCTGTCTGTCTGTCTGTCTGTCTGTCTGTCGAGCAAGACGTCGCTCGCAGAATGTAAACTCGCTTCGCTAGTTTACTTCCTTCGGCCTTCAGCCTCAGGATTTGCAAGGAGTTCAAACTCAATTTAAATTAATATATCCCCATTTAAAAGCCAGTGGTGTGGAGTCCTAGAGTCTAGGGCGTAAATATAGTCACTAATAAAAATATAAACCTACCTGTGAAATCGATTTATCAGTTTCTTTGCGGGCTCTCTTCTTTCCCCGTACCATAGACTTGTGGACTTCTTGTGCAGCCACATCAGAAACACACGTATTATGGATTATTTCTTTAATAATTTCACGGTTTATAGTAAACACTTTTCCACTACAAGAATGGTAAACACAACGCCACACAACTTCACCGCACTTCTTCTCATTCTTAACCGTATAGCGATACCCGTATAGTAATAAACTAGGTTGGCCCCTTGTGGTGGTTGAAAACTCCATAATTAACAAAGATGTTAATTCATAGAGATTATTCGAACGAATGAAATCTCTGTTCATAAACAAAGGTGGGGAGGGGAGGAATGGAATTTCACAGCAGGGGTGGGTGAAAAATCCCACATCCTATGGTTGTGCACGTAATCGTTAACCTGCACTGCCTCAACCCTTGTCAAAATTTCGTCTGGACGAGATGGCACTCATTAACTTGTGTAGTAATTTGTAAAACCGAGCTGGACGAAATGGCACGTTTTTAAAGGAAATTTGTTGCTGGACGAAATAGCACTAAACCACACCCCTATCTTTCATGCTGTCTTCAAAGTTCTTTCGGACTACCATTTGAGTAATACCGCTGCAATAGATTTGCCTTGCAGTAGGCCTACGCTCTGCGTGAGAGGAGAAAGACATGTGAGGAAGTAGTTTACAGTCCAGGAAGTTTAAAAGGAAGTGTGTTTCTTAAAACTTGCAATTTCTTTTATCTACTTTTAAACTTTTTCAACACATTGCCATGCATAACATGCTCGTTGCGACAGAGTTCTTACAGAATTCACCTGATATTTTCAGAGAATGTTTTAATATGTGCATTAATAGAAATTAGTCCGACTCGTTGGCTAAATGGTCAGCGTACTGGCCTTCGGTTCAGAGGGTCCCGGGTTCGATTCCCGGCCGGGTCGGGGAATTTAACCTTCATTGGTTAATTCCAATGGCTCGGGGGCTGGGTGTTTGTGCTTTCCCCAACATCCCTGAAACTCACACACCACACATAGCACTATCCTCCACCACAATAACACGCACTTCCCTACACATGGCAGATGCCGCCCACCCTCATCGGAGGGTGTGCTTTACAAGGGCTGCACTCGGCTAGAAATAGCCACACGAAGTTATAATAGAAAGTTCTGCATTTCATTGTCAGTTGTATATTACCTTCATATTTTTACTCCTGAAATAGCACGAAACTATATTTTTGGCTATTGAATGAATAATAAAAACTGGTCCCTATCCGCTCCGGATGTCGGCAACCACCTTGGCTGTGTCTTCTCTGTTGTCAGCTGCCAGGAGTAACTCTGTCGATGTCTTAAGAGCCCAGTCTCTGAGGTTTTTCAGCCAGGAGATTCGTCTCCTGCCAACACCTCTCTTTCCAGGTATGTTTTCTTGCAGAATTTCTTGCATAGATGGTACCTGGTTCTGTTTCTCATGATGTGACCGAGGTATTGTAGCTTTCTCATTTTTACAGTGGTCAGTACTTTCTTATCTTTTCTCATTCTTCGAAGGATCTCTGCATTTGCGACATGATCTGTCCACGACACTCTTAACATCCTTCGGTATAGCCACATCTCAAAGGCCTCTAATATTTTGCTGAGTGACTTCGTTAAAGTCCATGTTTCAACACCGTAATAGAGAACAGAAAATACATAGGAGTGAAGGAATCTCATGAAAAACTGTAAAAAATTATCCAATCTGACAGAAAAATTCGGAGTTGTTCTTAAATACAGAAGTATTTTTGACAAGTCTACCAAATTATAGCCCATAAGAATGAAAAGTGTGTCACAAGGAACATTTTCCTTGAAACATAGAAAATTAAATGTATTTGTCCATAACATTGCAACCACTGGACTAATCAACTTCAAACTTTGTGTGGAGCTATGTCTTATTGATACGTGCTTGCGTTTTAAATTTGGTTTTGATGAGTGGTAAATTGTATGAATCCAACATTTCAGTCTTGCCTCACCTTAAGGTATTCTTTCAGCAATCAATACTACCGATTAATGTAAATGTAATGCTGTCTATCAAAGGCACAAACAAAATTAATTCTTGAAAGAAAACATAAAATTCAAGGAAGTCTTAGAAAATGTCCTTACTTCCATGGAAAATATTCAGCACACGTGAAGCAAGGAGTTGGAGACAAGCAGCAGATGAGGGGAGTGCGAATCAGAAACTTTCTCGGATGTACCGTAATAATGTTAAGTCACTTCGCCCAGTAACTTACATAATTAGAGAGAGTGGAAGAAGTGTATTTCTACCTGCAGGCTTCTTCTCAGAGCTACGTAATTATAGACTTGTTACTTTCTCAATCTCTTAGTCTTGCATTTAATACTTCACAACGCCTGGCTTACACATGCAAGTATTCCGAGGAAGATTTTTTTTTTCGAAAACATATTACCTAATTTACACACAGCAGCACTCAGCGACAACTTCAATGATCAACGCAGGGGCCAATCACAAGAGTCATTTGAACAAATTCAATTAGTCAGTTCTTAATTACTTGAGATTCTACACGAACAAAGCTGATGGAAGTAATTTGAATTCAAAAGTGTAGGCTCTGCAATATATTACATTAAGGTAATGAAGAATTTTCTAATTTCTAGAGATTGGACAACTAACATTCGTGAGAGGAGAAGTATCAATGTACAGTGCATCTTAATCTAGATGTACTTCAATCATCCTTACATTGAAACTTCACATGTTTTAAGTTAATTACTAATCACATTAAAACTCCATCTTGTTATAAATTTTTCTAGGGTTAGTGGAGTTCGACTTTCTCATTAAAGTTTGGACAAGTTTTAAGATCAATAGTGTCATTCTCAGTGCCACGTGATATAGATAAAATTTTCGACGTGGTACCCACCGGGTTTCGAACCTCCAGCGGCGTCCGGTTGTAAGTCGATCCTCCAGTTAACTGCGTTAATAATCCTCAACGTATAATAATCATAACAAGAAAAGTAGTACTTATCTGTAAGCGTATATTAATCATAACAGTTATAGCAGTTACCCGTCATTGTTATCAGCCATCTATTCTGGCGGCAATATTAAGTACTGCTACCTAACTACGAAAAGTATACAAGTTATTGCAAGACTATCTGTACAAATGTGCATAAAAAATTGAGAGAATATTTTGTTTAAGAATGTATGTCCATCGAAGACAAGCTTCGGAGCTACAGTAGGAGTTCTTTAAAAAATTCTATTTGTATAGATCGCTGTTAAACCCGCGGTATAAATTAATGCTTTGAAAGTCGAAAACGATCTTGTCGTCGCATTCCTAACTTGGCAATGAACTATCATTAAACGCCAATAAAATATTTTCAGAAAACCACATGGAAACTGCGTGTTAAGTAGGAGATAACAATACAGCACAGGTTTGTAATCTGTTTATTCGCGTATTGGAATATTCCACACCAGAAGGTCTATTTATTAACATTAGGTGAAATATTGAAACATTGTAGATATTGTAGATATGCATTTTTAAGGGGATTGTGGTATTTTTAGAGGGCTCCGAATGTCCTAGAAATTAAACAATGATAAATATTTCCTTCGTAAGTGAATTCAAAACATATTTTCCATTCGATTTCATTAAAAGTTACTGCCTATTAATATTTCATTAGAAAATCTTGAGTGTTTTCTTACCATTCACATTGTTGGTTTCGATGGCAGCTCTATTCATAGGAATTTATTCTCCATCGTCCACAAAATAATAATAAGAAGAAGAATTTGTCGTGCATAAAGTATTGCAAGTTTGATCCCCGGACCCTATTGAGGCAATTTAAATGTAAATGATCAATTCTCTTGGCTCTGGGATTTGGTGTTTGTGCTGTCCCAACAATTATTTAACTCGCATATAACACACAGCACTAACTAGGAGTAATAATACATGCAACATTAAATTCCTTACTGCAGAATGAAGGAACACTTCATTCAACAAATATATTAGAACTTCCTTTAATCATGGTTTCCTTCTGTGAGCCACTGTTTGCATTTTCAGAGGCTTTCGAGCTCTCAGTAACATCTCTAGTTGTGTGACCAGTAAAGCATCAAAAGAAAGATATCCCCCGCCTTTTTTGCTTATTTGACTGAGAGAACCGATACGGAGAGGGAAGTAAATTAAGAGTACATTGCCCTACGGTAGAGCTTTTTATCCCTTTACAAGCCCCGTTCGCAAGGCTTTCTTTTTAACAGATTCAAAGAATTTGTGTTTCAATCATATAAAGGCCAAGTAATCACGTTTCTCTGGCCTCACAGGAAGTGGAAATATCTGTAGACTGTGTTCAGGAGAAGCGATATTTTCTGCATTCTGATCAGTTGATTTAACCTCGAGTATTTCTTAATTCACTGGATCATTGGAATGAATGTTACGGGTAACAAAGGATTTTGGCAATAACGTTGGCTCTCCGATTACTAGAAACTTAAAACATCAGACATGAGATTTCCTCTTGTATCATCTGTTTTGTCAAGTAATATAAGATACTATAGCCGCGTTTCTTAATTTTGGTTTTTGACCTAATAATGTATGGCCAGCTTTAACCTGCTGCTAGGGTGACCAGCCGTCCCGCATTTTGCGGCACGTCCCAGCGAGGGCAATTCATGAAGGATATTCAATCAATTTTTATAATGTATTACAAAAAGACTACACACTTTCTATTGATATCATTTTTCAATATAGTCACCCTGATTTTCAATGCACATGGTCCATCGTTTCACAAGATTTCTCACACCCTCTGCAAAAAAAAAAAAAAAAAGGTTTTTAGATGCGCGGCAAGCCACGTATGCAACGCTTCCTTCACCTGTTGAATTTCATATGCAGAATCATAGTTTGCAACATCATTCGTCTGTTATTCAGGGTCATATCGCGCACTTGTTCAATATTGGCATCAGTTACGGCTGCAGATGGACGCCCGGATATTTCCTCATTCTTCATGCTCGTGCGACCCCTCTTGAACTGTTCAATCCACTGGTAAACACTTCACTGTGGCAAAACATTGTCCCCGTATTGTGCTGAAAATCTTCTATTAATTTCCCCTCCTGGTACACCCTCAGGCCTCAATAAACGGATTACGGAACACTGTTCTTCCTTGGTGCAAACAGAGAGTGACGCGGTCATCTTTACGTCGCAACAGCGCAAGCTGTACTGACCTGATAACTGTGAAACCTACCACAGCTGTAGACAACGGTGCCATCTAGCGGCTGGTGAGCACACAACGCCATAGAGACAATCTAAAGACAATTAGAGCATAATTGCAAATACTTATTGACATCCCGCTATCATTTCCTTTTCTATCTGAATGAATGTTCTTGTTATTGTCATCGGTACGAATGTTCACAATACGCAACTGACCTGCCATCTAGCTTCAACTAAACATTGCGTAATCGTTTCCTACAGTATGATCTTTGAAACTGCAAATAAGCAGCTCATAGCATCTTCGGAGAAGCGTTCAGGATGCACCTTTCGACTTCAGAGTTACCATCACTCCGTGACGTGGCGTGTGTGACCATGAAGCGCATCAGCAAGGACGTGTTGTATAAACGTGTGATTTTCTTTAAGTTCTTGTGATTTCTGAAATAAATTCAGCGTCGAATAGTCATGATTGTACTTCTACTATGTCACGAAAAAGAAATCTATCATTTAAACCTGGGAAGGAAAGAGGAAAAATTAAACGCGTACGTGCATATAATACAAAGTGGGAAACCAACACGTCCTACTTATCTCCTGATGGAAGTAACGTCCACAAGCCATTTTGTAAACTTTACAAGAAGACGTTCAGTATTTCACATAGAGGATTCTACGCCGTGACGAGGCACAAGAAAGGCGAAGAACAAAGATGAAATTGAAGATTGAAATTTATTTTTCTACTTTATTACCTCAAGAACAGTATTCCTGGTCAAAGGAGAGGGAAAGTGGCAACACATTACTTTTTAAAATGTTAAAACGTTTGTCGTTATCTCCCAGAATTTTGGAATGCCACCCCCATTTTTTTTACTGTCTCGTCCCTTTTTCCTTCTTTCAACAGTTGATCACCCTATCTGCTACCGAATGGAGTAGACCATACAGTCTCCAATTCAACTTCAATTATCAGGCAGCGGAAAATAACCGGACTGCCTACAAGAGCTAATGGCTTAGGGCAGCGAAGCCTTCGTAGCAGGGTAAAGGACTCTTAGTGGAGGAAACGCCATTGGAATTCCATTACAAGAGATGGGACAGTGAAAAGACTGATAAGAGATGCCAGGTGGAATAACATAGCCATGTCATGGTTGGGATTTAAAGACGGCTGACGGAAAATTTTGTAAGACAAGTGCAGATGCAAAGGATCTCTGATGGGTCAGTGAAAAGACTGATAAGAGATGCCAGGTGTAAGAACATATATATGTCATGGTTGCAATTTCCAGATAGCTGTCGGAAGATTTTGTAAGACAAGTGCAGATGCAAAGGATCCCCAAGAGACGGGATATTGTTGGTAAGGAAGGCAAGAGAAAACCATCGATCTTTCTTCCCGAAGCAATACCATGACGAAGCATCACCAAATATGGAGTAACTGCATGGCAACTGACCAGTCCTAACACATATCACATGTTATAAACCAACGGTTCTCAACCTGGCGTTGGAGAATTTCAGAGGAGCCGTGGTGAGCAATGAAAAACACAAACGAATTTGCTAAGCAGTAAAAAGTTGTGACAAAGGAAAGAATCTACTATAAAAATTTATGTTGGTCACCGATAAATCGTACACGTGGAAAGAAGGTTTTACTAAAATTATTATACTTGATAGTAACGCTGGGACAAGGAATTCGTGTTTATGAATTGCGTAATGAAATGTGTAAAAAATTATAAAAATATAAGAATATTTATCATAAAGTATAGTAAAAATTACTGCATTTTTAGTCATTATTTACACGAACTTTCTTCTACGTGTATTAAAATGTAATAAAATGAAGGGGGCGTGAAATAAATTACGCGCATGAAAAGGGAGCGCAGGTCAACAAAAGTTGAAAACCACTGTTAAAAAACGCGGATAGAATGAAAACGAATTTAGTTATTAGGAAGAGTCTCCAAGCTCACTCTTCCGTAATGTAGTGATAGCAACATAAATCCTAGGGCTTCTGACGAGCCATGCACCTAAAGTTCATGCAAAACTCATAGCATAGCAGTTGAGCAGGTTATTTCCTTCAGTAAGTTCGCTTCCTAACCTATTATTGCCTAAGAATCATGGCTCTTTATATATGTATTGTGATAGTACATATATCATACCCTCGCACTATATGTAGAAGTGAGAGATGGTATTATCAGTATTTCATTTGTATATTTTGTCATTTATATTTGTAAGCTAAGAGATCTCCATATTTGTAGTATGAGTAATTTTGTTTTGAACAGAGTGTGGGAAAACATTGCTTTAATAACTGGTAATTTAGATGAGTCATGTGTCTACCCCAGTGTTCGATGAGATGTACTTGTTGTTGTCGTCGGGAAGTTCTATGAGTCATGCATATATCCCAGTCTGATCAGATGAGCTTGTTGTTGTACTAGAAAAATTATATGACTCATGTAAAACACCCCAGAGTGTGTTATTGCCTTGGGACACTGGAAGAGATTCACGGCATGGTCTTGACTAGAGGAGACACTCATGATTGGCTGGCCAGGATCAATCTAGGCGTATCATGTGAGAGGAAGGGGGATGCTGATGTCTATAAAGGTTGATCAAACGGCGGGAACGACACACTGTACTAGAAGGAAGAAGACCACACACACTGTACGGGAAAGAAGGAGTGCATACACACTGTACGAGAAGGAAGGAGACCACACACACATTGTACGGGAAAGGAGTGCTGATACACTGTACAGGAAGGAAGTGGTGCTAACACGATATGGGAGTGAAACTGGATATGCGGTGCTGGAGTGACGCTGTTGCAATATACTGGACTGGACTTCAAACGTTTGTCGAACGTAGTCTTGTTTGTGGAACGTAGTATTTTTATGTTTGTGAAAAGTGGCTGATCGATAAATTGCCTGCACTTACGCATTAAGTATTGTAGCACTTGTGGCGGCCTGCCAGTATATGTTGGTGAAAGCTATCTCACACTTTCTGTAATTTATGTTCAGGTTCAACAAGCGTGTGTTGCTGAAATGCATATATCTTTACAATAAGTGTTAATGTCTGTAAATACAGTATTACGAGGTACAGTATCTGTGTGATGTTGTAAGTGCCGATTATGAGAATCGGCAAGTCGTATAGATATAGAGACAGTGAAGGGTTCTTATCTACATATATGTACATTGTTCTACGGGCTGACTACGAATGGTAGCTTAATTCTCGCTTTCGTTTTCCCACTGTTTTCTTTGTTATTGTTATAAATATGGAGTCTTCCAGCAATCATTTGTTTGTGTATTATAAGTGTATTTTGGTATGTTGATGAGGTGCTCATGCACGGATTTTATTGAGAATATAGTTAGATATTTTAGAATGAGTGGAGTTATTGATGAACCTAAGTGCAGTTCCTACCTATTTAGTCGTTTTCAGAAGCTTAGGTAAGACCTGTAGCAGATGTACCAGTACGCAGCATTATGCACACGCCCTGGGAGATAAAGAATTATCATGCTCTACACAAATTCGAGGGATCCATTCTGGTGAACTCTGGCGCCCATACTACGGACATTTCGATTAAGTATGTTTATTAATTCAATTCGTTTCAAGTATTTTAGAGTAATTTTATTTATTTACATATTTCATTGATGATATTCTATTATTTATTTTATGTTTATTCACAAGAAGTTACAAATGGCGCCCAGCGTGGGGCTGAATGATTGGTACATCTGTTAGGCTTAGAAGCGTAGGTCCACTTGTCAGGTGTGGATGGAATTCTGAAAACTATGTCAGTCAAGTGTTTTATATGTACGTGATATGTATGTTGGAGTATGAAGAAATGTAGCGAGTCGAGTATTATAAAATTAAGGAATAGAGAGGTCGTTAAAGTTATTGGTACTATGGATCAGGATAAGAGAGGTCAAAAGTATTCCACCACATTGAGTCTATCGAATCTAATTGAGAGTAGCGAAATAGCTGATAGTAGGAAAGATCAATCGGCAACGATAGGTGAGGACTCTAGTAACCCATCTCAAACTCAGAATGTAGGGGATCAAGGTGAGGCTTCAATGTTCAATATGCTTAAATCGCTACTTAATGAATTGAAGGGTGAATTATATGCTGTTAACAGTAAAATCGATAATCAGAGTGCTGTCGCTAATAGTAAGAGTGATGAATTGGCCAGTAAAATGGATAATAATCATTTGAATTATCCAGTAAAATCTATAATATGTTTGATGGATTGTCCAATAAGATCGATGAGAGTGGTAAATTTTTAAGGGAGGCATTTAAAGCTTTTGATAAAGTAGAGAGTGAAATCGTTTATCAGAGAGATTTTCAGAATAGGGGCCGTGATGAAATTAAGGAAGCTGTGTCGGATGACTTACTTTGTGCTGGTGGTGATGGTAATAGCGGTGTTGCGATCGATAATCTTACAGAAGTTTTTGAAATTGAAAGTGAAGTTTTTTGTGAAGTTGATGAAGGTTGTTTAGTGAGTGAAGAGTTTTTACGGAGTATACATCAGAATGAGGATGTTTTTGTTGGTTTAAGTGTGCGTGAGAAGATTAAGGTTAGGTCGATTATGTGTAAAAATTGTGACTTCGACGTTCGGTTTTACTCTACCAGATCGCGGAGAAACGGATTTCTGTGGGGTGGTCTGTGACCGTGTTTTAAGTAACCTTGTCGAGAAAATACCAAATGTGGTTAGGGATTCTTTACCTGCTGGTGAATGGACATTTTTCCACCCTTCGAACATCCGACTATCATTGCCGGATTTGAACCCATGATCTTGGGATTCGGAGGCGGACATTCTACCACTGATCTACAGAGGGAGCTAATTCCAGGAGCATGTGGTAGTCCCGACGATTCACCGATGACTGCTCCTTACAAGCCCGGGAAAGTGACATGATTTGTTACGCCGGCCGTGAAAGCCTCATTTGCTATATAACAACCTGCATTATTAGAAAACCGAACCACTTCTTTTCACTAGAAAGACAAATGCATCAAACTTTATCACAGTTTAGTGTTCGTACAAGTGTCCAAAATAAAAATGTTCCTCTGTTCAGAACAAGAATGTACCCGAAGCCTTTACCACCTCAGTTTCACTTGCTACTAAGTTATATTATCAGTGTTCGAACTCGTGTTTTTCCGGATCCTTGGCTGAATGATAAGCTTATTGGCCTTCTTTTCGTTGGTCTCCTAGTTCCATTTCTGACTGGGCAAATACATTTAGTCACTTGTCGTTAATTACTCCATCTCGAGGCTCGATATCTTCGCCCACTTAATTTACATAGAACACATCTTATTCCAGACCACCATCGAAACACATAACAATGAGTTTATCGCCCTACATAGATCTGCGTCAGTAAAGGCATTCAGCCGTAAAACTGTGCTTAATTCATATGAAGTACCGACCTCAAGCAAGTGAAAAAAGATTAGGACGAGGATGTTTTTCTAGTGGTTTAACGTTAAGACATCGAAGATTTCTGGTGACGCAAGGGCGGTAAAGTGATAGGATTGGGGTGGTAGCGGCCGTGGCCTTAATTAAGGTACAGCCCCAGTATTTTCCTGGTGTGAAAATGGAAAATCGCGAGAAATCATCTTCAAGCCTTCTGACGGTGTGATCCGAACCCACCATATCCTGAATGCAGTCTCACAGCTACGTGACCCGAACCGCACGGCCAACTCGCCCGGTTTAGGTAGAAAGAAATAAGATCAAGAATAATGTTCCGGAGTTCAGCTATTCAAATAATCCCCGAGGGAAAGAATGCAGTTACAAATCTGAGACGCGTTATCCTGTAGTCTGGATTTCGAAAATATATTAATGTTGGTCTGTTTAAAATAAGAAGTGATGGTGGTGATTTTTGTTTTAAGAGTAAGTACAAGTAGGTAACCATGCTCTATATAATAGCAATAAGACAAGGAAATGGAAGGGAAACAACACTTCGAAAAATGAAGATATCAGCCAAAGAAAGATAAGGGCTTGAAAATGAAAGACTCCCTATGCCTCGGAAACCTAATACCGTCGGGGTCGTAAAAGAACAAAATTTGACCAAGGGAGGTCGGAAGGACAGATGAAAGTGAGGAGGCTGGCGAAAGTAAGTAGAAGCAATACCAGGACTCAACTAAGGGCCCCGTGGTCGCCAACGCACGCTCCAAAGTTTAGAGCCCCTGCGGCCCCTTTTATCTCAAGCTTCTAAACTTTCAGTTCCACACGTTGCTAAGTTATTCCATTCCCATTAATAGATCTGGAGGTCAATCACTCGCAGTGTAGGCCTAATATAATTCCTGTTCAGAGGAAAGCAATTGAATGTCTAATACATGTCATAATCTGTGAATCCAAAATATTAATTTGGTCTGTTCAGGGGCTGCCGTAGGTGGTAATGACATGATTCGTTTACCTGGAAATATGCGGGTTCGATTCCCCGTCAGGAAGTCGGAAAATTTATAAACAAGGTTTACTCAGTCTACACATAATATCAATCAATACCTCAGTACAAAAGTGGCCGGCCACAGGGCTAAGCACCGTTTCCTGCTTAGTACCGAGTCCTTACATTCCACACATTTATGGGACCTTTATGGCTGCAGGGAGATTTGCTGTTCAGAAAAAGAAATTTCTGAAGCCTCTTGCATCCTAATTTCACTTGCTGCTAGACGTTATTCAAACTGGCATGAAGGTCAATTATTCAGAGTCATGTAATTTCCGCTGAGCAGAATGTAGTTGCAAAAAAAATCTGAGACGCGCGAAAGTCTGTTTACTACGGTAATGGAGAAGAGTTAGCTGCAGCAGAAGTAGTATTGACGTCGTAACGTTCAGTTGAGCTGGTCGAAGACTGAATTAGAGTGCGTTCACTGGAAAGTAATCTAATAGTAAGTTACAAGACTGATTCGATTCTTCTTTCAATCCTCTCCTCCCCTCTTAATCCCCCATTCTCTTTGGTATCTCATGTTGAACTTTATTTTATTACTTGGTTGACCATTTTGTGTCATTCTCTCTTTTTCTTTCTTTCCTTTTCAGTAGCTCCTCTAACGCACTCCACCCACACGCACAGCATATCCGCCCCCACTTTGAATCACGAAACGAGATCAGTTCAATTCTATGAGTACTTTTCGAAGGGCGAAGTTTTTTGTTAAACGATGAAATTCAGATATTTTACGTGGCACAGAGGCCTCTAATAAAGGTACACCTTATAATCTATTATCATATCATATAATCTTAACAAAGAAAGCAAGACAATGCTAAATGGAGATACACCTAATCACAAGTGATAATCGGAGCATATAAGAAGTCACGGAAAGAGTAGGGATGGCAAAGAGAGCATCTGAAGATAAAAATCATCTGCTGGCCAACAAACATAATATATACAGGGTGGTCAGAAACAACATGATACTGAAAAATACGTAGGTCGAGTCATAAGTCATGGCAACTATTTTTTTCTCGCGAACAGGAGACAACACGGAAAATCTAAGATATGCATTTGGAAAAGTACGGTATGTACTTGCGCATGATGCCACTAGATGGTGTATGTAAACAACAGTGTGGATCTAAGCATGCCCCCAAGCTCAGTGTGTGAGTGAGAGCGTCACAAAATGGAAGTCAACAAGCAGGAGCAACGATCGTATATTAAAATAGCAGTTCTCCGCGGCAGAAATGCACGCCAATGCCATGCAGAGCTGCAGGAAGCATTAGGTGTGCATGCCATGCCATGTCCATTGACACTGGACGGCCTGGGCGAGGCAAATCGGCAGCTGATACTCTACCCCGTTTTAACGTCTCCACACACCTCGCCACTGTTTTATAGAGCGAAGGCGAAGGCTTGCCCTAACCCGCAGTACATTCAGTACTTAGCAGGTTGCTAAGCAACTAATACTTTCATTAATATTCTGATATGTGATTTTCATCCTTAGTAATGCCATTGCTTGCAGCCATCTTTGATTTACTACCTGTCAAGACAGAGAGTATACACTTATGATCATGGAAGAATACTATTCCCTGCTAGATGCTCTTCGATTCTCTAAACTTTCTCAGCTTCCAATAATATCCAACAGATGGCAGAGCGTTCCTAATAACTTGCATGCTGATAAGAGAAAAAAGTCTACGTACAAACAGACCGCATCCTGACGCACGCCTTAGACATTATCTGGAATGTATAGGCCATGTATCTTAAAAAAGTTCTCTGCCTGGCAAAAACCCTCCTTCGAGACTAACGTATGAGCTCACAAGAAAACCGTTCTATATATAACAACTATGATTGCCTTCCACGACACAATACTAAGCTTTACATCAAGAAATGCTGGGTATAAAAGCGAATATATGGATAGATTTTTACCAAACACATGGCATGATGATGTCAGAATGGATGAATTCTGACTACGAACTGCAGCGTACCATAACGCGCTTCTTATTGAATATTCATAAAACCATTGGAAAGAGCAGGCAAAACAATATGACTACGACAGGAATATCAAGACGAGTTATCTCTCCTACTTTTGCGAATACTAAGGAACAGGTTGGAAAGAAATAGAGTTAGAAATGGCTGTGGAAGTAAGGAGAAATTGAAGGAACTTACTAGGAAATTGAATCTAGCAAAGAAGTCAGCCAAAGATAACAAGATGGCAAGCATAATTGGTGCCCACACTAATTTTAGTGAAAAATTGAAGAGTATGTATAGGTACTTTAAGGCAGAAACAGGTTCAAAGAAGGACATTCCAGGAATAATTAATGAACAAGGGGAGTGTGTATGCGAGGATCTTCAAAAGGCAGAAGTATTCAATCAGCAGTATGTAAAGATTGCTGGTTACAAGGATAATGTCCAGATAGAGGAGGTGACTAATACTAAAGAAGTATTAAAATTTACCTATAACAGAAATGACATTTACAGTAAGATACAAAAGTTGATAACTAGAAAAGCTGCTGGAATTGATAAGGTTTCGGGGGATATACTAAAGACAATGGGTTGGGGTATAGTACCATATCTGAAGTACTTGTTTGATTATTGTTTGCATGAAGGAACTTTACCAAATAAATGGAGAGTTGCTATAGTAGCCCCTGTATATAAAGGAAAGGGTGATAGGCATAGAGCTGAAAATTACAGGCCAGTCAGTTTGACATGCATTGTATGTAAGCTTTGGGAAAACATTCTTTCTGATTATATAAGACATGTTTGCAAAATTAATAATTGGTTTGACAGAAAGCAGTTTGGGTTTAGGAAAGGTTATTCTACTGAAGCTCAACTTGTAGGATTCCAGCAAGATATAGCAGATATCCTGGATCAGGAGGTCAGTTGGACTGTATTGCGATTGACTTATCTAAGGCATTTGATAGGGTAGATCATAGGAAACTACTGGCAAAAATGAGTGCAATTGGACTTGACAAAAGAGTGACTGAATGGGTGGCTCTGTTTCTAGAAAATAGAACTCAAGACAATTAGAGTAGGTGAAGCTTTATCTGTCCCTGTAATAATTAAGAGGGGAATTCCTCAAGACAGTATTATTGGACCTTTATGTTTTCTTGTATATATATCAATGATATGTGTAAAGAAGTGGAATCAGAGATAAGGCTTTTCGCAGATGATGTTATTCTGTACAGAGTAATAAATAAGTTACAAGATTGTGAGCAACTGCAAAATGACCTCGATAATGTTGTGAGATGGACAGTAGGCGATGGTATGATGATAAATGGGAATAAAAGTCAGGTTGTGAGTTTCACAAATAGGAAAAGTCCTCTCAGTTTTAATTACTGCGTTGATGGGGTGATAGTTCCCTTTGGGGATCATTGTAAATACCTAGGTATAAGGAAAGATCTTCATTGGGGTTATCACATAAATATGATTGTAAATAAAGGGTACAGATCTCTGCACATGGTTATGAGGGTGTTTAGGGGTTGTAGTAAGGATGTAAAGGAGAGAGCATATTTGTCTCTGGTGAGACCTCAACTTGAGTATGGTTCCAGTGTATGGGACCGTCACCAGAATTACTTGATTCAGGAACTGGAAAAAATCCAAAGAAAAGCAGCTCGATTTGTTATGGGCGATTTCCGACAAAAGAGTAGCGTTACAAAAATGTTGCAAAGTTTGGGCTGGGAAGACTTGGTTGAAAGGAGACGAGCTGCTCGACTACGTGGTATGTTCCGAGCTGTCAGTGGAGAGATGGCGTGGGAGGACATCAGTAGACGAATAAGTATGGATGGTGTCTTTAAAAGTAGGAAATATCACAACATGAAGATAAAGTTGGAATTCAAGAGGACAAATTGGGGCAAATATTCGTTTATAGGAAGGGGAGTTAGGGATTGGAATAACTTACCAAGGGAGATGTTCAATAAATTTCCAGTTTCTTGCAATCATTTAAGAAAAGGCTAGGAAAACAACAGATAGGGAATCTGCCACCTGGGCGACTGCCCTAAATGCAGATCAGTAGTGACTGAGTAGTGAGAATTTTAAATCTGGACTACTTAATTATGACCTCCTTTGTCTTTACTTCAGAGATTCGGCAGACTGAAAAAACGAACATTTATAAAAAATACTAATTAAAGTAATAATTTACAAAAATCAAACCCCATGGCACTATAGCCCTTGAAGGGCCTTGGCCTACCATGTGACCGCTGCTCAGCCCCAAGGCCTGCAGATTACGAGATGTACATTCGTGATAACGACGAATCCTCTCGGCCGTTATTCTTGGCTTTCTAGACGGGGGCTGCTATCTCACCGTCAGATAGCCCCTCAATTCTAATCACGCAGGCTGTGTGGACTTAGAACCAGCCCTCAGGTTCAGGTAAAAATCCCCGACCTGGGCGGGAATTGAACCCGGTGGCTTCGGGTAAGACGCAAGCACTCTAGCCCTACAGGATGGGGCCTGCAATAATTTATTAAGAATAAAATCATGTAATATATACAGAGTGCTCAATTCTCCTCCTTTAAAGAATTATTGTGCCGCCCTCACATCACCTGTCAGGACTTGCCATAAAGAGTGTAGGAGCAAGAGGAGTCTAGGACGTGAATGTGCTACTCTTTTAACTGAACCATTTCACTGTGAATCTTGTAATTATTTATAATCCTTGCTTCCTGTCACATGTGGTCATGACGTAAAATTCACTTCCATATTCCATCCCTCTTCTCACTCACGGTACTCATTAGATCTGTGCATCCTAGTGTAGCTGGGAGTTCTCTCTCCAGTTCATAAATTAATGATGAAATGAAGGTGTGAATTTTGAAAGACACGCGGCCCTGTTCAGACACATGAATTTTACTTTCTGTAGTTCTTCACTCCACATGCTGCTACTGGGTCTTTCTTTTTTCTCTTTTTTTTTTTTTTTTTTTTTTTTTTTGCTTTACGTCGCACCGACACAGATAGGTCTTATGGCGACGAACTACTGGGTCTACTTTAACATGGATACGTCACATTCCTGTTGACTTTCAGAAATGGCATAGTTAAGTGAATTGCTCATATTAACATGATTGTATTATTGTACTGGTGTCTAATTAGCGCCAATTTCCTGCCACCGTTGTAACGCTGCCAACCAGTGTCAGACTATATACCAGGTCAGTAGCGTCAACTTCTCACTGTGCGCTTTCTTCCTGTAACGAAGAGCTTGAAAATTATATCGTATCATGTAACGCCGTTCTACTCCTCAGTCCACAATTAAAATCTTTGAACTGGCCAGAAAACGAACCCAGGGCCTTGTAATAAGTGACAGAAACGCTACCTGCATACTATAGGGTTAGATAATAATGATAATAATAATAATAATAATAATAATAATAATAATAATAATAGAATACACGAGACGGCACAATCATGTCTCGGGAATTATACACCAGGCACTTGTTACGGAAAAAACAATTAACTCAGGAGCGTATCCCTTATTACAAGTACCACCCAACACCACTCCTGGAGAACGAGTCGATTATGCTTTATTGCTGTAGTGACAGACAAAACAGTCAACCATAAGAGATCAGACATCATACTGGTAAACAAGAAACCTGGGACAACTTTCATTATTGACATGTCAATCCCCAATGACACTAAGATCGACAGCAGGTACCATGAAAAAATCTGCAAGTACAAAGAACTTGCAGAAGAGATCAAGAGCATCTGGGAGATGAAACTTGTACGGATAGTCCCTGTGATTCTGTCAGTCAACGGCCTCATTCCACACAGACCTGGGTCTTCCACCGAACACCTACAAAATTATGCAACATTCTGTCCTCCTGTCAACATGCAACATTGTGCGATCGTTCCTCTCGCAAGAATGAAGATCCCGTGATCTACAGTTTTGTATATACCTGTACATCAATGTTTGTATTATAATGTGTAAATACTTCAATTATTGTAACGCACTTGGTGCATCCCGTGCCTCGTTACTACGCGTATTTCCTGTGGAGAAGTGTATATGATGATGATGATGATGATATTATTATTATTAATAATAATAATAATAATAATAATAATAATAATAATAGTCCGCCTCGGTGGTGTAATGATTAGTGTTATTAGATGCCACCCCCGGACGCCCGGGTTCGACTCTCGGCTCTACCACGAAATTTAAAATGTGGTACGAGGTCTGGAAAGGGGTCCACTCAGCCTCGGGAGGTCAAATGAGTAGAGGTGGGTTCGATTCCCACCTCAGGCATCCTCGAAGTGGTTTTCCGTGGTTTCCCATTTCTCCTCCAGGCAAATGCCGGAATGGTACCTAACTTAAGGCCACGGCCGCTTCCTTCCCTCTTCCTTGTCTTCCAATCATCCCATCCCTCACCAAGGCCCCTATTCAGCATAGCAGGTGAGGCCGCCTGGGCGAGGTACTGGTCATCCTCCCCAGTTGTATCCTCCGACCCAATGTCTCCCGCTCAAGGATACTGTCCTTGAGGCAGTAGAGCTGGGATCCCTCGCTGAGCCCGAGGGAAAAGCCAACCCTGGAGGGTAAGCAGATTAAGAAGAAGAAGAAATACTTTCATTATTGTAAGGTACTTCGTGCATTCCGTGCCTCGTTACTACCCGTATTTCCTGTGGAGAAGTGTACAGTATATGATGATGATAATAATAATAATAATAATAATAATAATAATAATAATAATAATAATAATAATAATAATAATAATAGTAGTCCACCTCTGTGGTGTAGTGGTTAGTGTTATTAGCTGTCACCCCCGGAGCCCGGGTTCGATTCCCGGCTCTGCTACAAAATTTGAAATGTGGTACGAGGGCTGGGACAGGGTCCACTTAGCCCCGGGAGGTCAAATGAGTAGAGGTGGGTTCGATTCCCACCTCAGGCATCCTCGAAGTGGTTTTCCGTGGTTTCCCACTTCTCCTCCAGGCAAATGCCGGGATGGTACCTAAATTAAAGCCACGGCCCCTTCCTTCCATCTTCCTTCTCTATCCCTTCCAATCTTCCCATCCCCCCACAAGGCCCCTGTACAGCTTAACAGGTGAGGCCACCTGGGTGAGGAACTGGTCATTCTCCTCAGTTGTATCCCCAAAGTCTCACGCTACAGGACATTGCCTTGATGCGGTAGAGGTGAGATCCCTCGCTGAGTTCGAGGGAAAGAAACAACCCTGGAGGGTAAACAGATTAAGAAAGGAAGAAAGAAAGAAAGAAAGAAAGAAAGAAAGAAAGAAAGAAAGAAATAATAATAATAATAATAATAATAATAATAATAATAATACATTTACGAGATCTCACATTTCATTAGTCTTACAATTCTTTTGTGGATTTTTCATTCTATTTGTCGGATTTCTTTATCTCTCCTGTGGGTGAAGTTCAATGGTTCATTATCAGTAACCCTGCATGTCCTAAGAGGCTAATAAGAGGGCAACAACGAAAGAATCTCTACTTGTATGTGTGTGTGTGTGTGTGTGTGTGTGTGTGTGTGTGTGTGTGTGCTGACTGTGTCATCCTAGATAAAATTAGTCCAATAAAACAGTCAGTATTTCATTCGTAACCCTATAAAAAGGTGGAATAATTATAACTTTGTGTGACTATTTCTAGCCGGGTGCAGCCCTTGTAAGACAGACCCTCCGATGAGGGTGGGCGGCATCTGCCATTTGTAGGTAACTGCGTGTTATTGCGTTGAGGATAGTGTTATGTGTGGTGTGTGAGTTGCAGGGATGTTGGGGACAGCACAAACTCCCAACCCCCGGACTACTGAAATTAACTAATGAATATTACAGTCTCCGACCCGGCCGGAATCGAACCCGAGACCCCCTGAACCGAAGGCCAGTACGCTGACCATTCAACCAACGAGTGGTTTAACGTCGCACTAACACATGAAAGATTTTTGGCGACGGAAGGATGATGAATGGCTAGGATTACGAAGGTAGCGGTCGTGGCCTTAAAGTGTAGCCCTGTCATTTGCCTGACGTACAAAATAGGATACCATGGAAAACCACTTTCAAGGATGCCGACGGTGGAATTCAAACCCGCCGTCTCCCAAATGCAAGCCCATGCCTACGCAACCGTAACCTTACAGCCAACTGTCCCGGTAGCAATGTACGCATTTACTCTATTTGCTTCGCTGCCAAAAATAATGAAAATGAGTGTTTTTTGCCCTGTTTTTATGCCTTTGCTGTCTAGCTCCATGGCTAAGTGGTCAGCGTACTGGTCTTTGGCCACAGGGGTCCCGGGTTCGATTCCCGGCAGGGTCGCGATTTTAACCATCATTGGTTAATATCGCTGGCACGGGGGCTGGGCGTACCATCACCATTTAATCCTCATCACGACGCGTAGGTCACCTACGGGAGTCATATCAAAAGCCCTGCACCTGCCGAGCCGAACATGTCCTCAGACACTCACGCCACAAAAAGACATACCGTACACCATTTCCTTTATGACTTTGCTGGCGAGACGTAGTGTTTACAGTGCACTGTGTCTTCTGGTATGGGCTAGAATAATTTTTTTACTTTCATTGACCTGTCTCAGTCTCATCCTTGGCTTTGGCAATATGAAAGTGACCGAGTAATGAGCGATGCTGGTAGTACCATTCCTTACTCAGCCACTCCCTGCTATAAATCGTGTGAAAATATCGCTCATAATGTCGGTTGGTGCATGCATTTTAGTGCAATTGGCAGACTGATATGTATTAGCAATTTCTGGCCCGGAGAGGAAAGCAACAGGAATTTACATCACTCCTCGTTTTCCTAGTATGTCTCTTCAGTGACACCTAGGCTATCTATGACAGCTGTTTGGTGAGCTGTGGAGGCTCAAACCAGCCTTCGGGCTGAATACCCAACGCTCATTTATTTGGTATGTTCATAAAATCGCTGGTAATTAGGCTAAACCGAGAGCGTTACACCTTCGTAGCAACTTTCTTCTTTGGAGACCACAACTGTTTTCGGCAATGTCCTAATATTTAAACCAATTTCATCGACAATGTGAATTTCTTGGGGAAATTAATTCCCATTTGGAACTACATCAACAAACTAAATAACGTATTCCTCTGCCAGAGCGTGGTCACCTGATAGATGCTTTCCCGTGATTGGTAACTGATGAATTCCGTGGCATTCCTTTCCATTAGTCTAACCATCCGAAGCTTGGAATGAACAAAGAATCTATGCCATTCATTAATTTATTGAGATGAATAGTCGCACACCCATTGTATCTTATAGAGAATTTATTTTTAATTTCCATTATATTTCACTTAATCAGAAAATATTGTAGAAAGAATAGCTCTTGGTTCCAATATACAGCAGTCTCGGTATTCAAGGTGGACGGAACTAAGGCTAACTGGAACTATAGTAAGTCTCGGACTTGAGAAATTAAGCGAAAAATCCTGTATACACGACAAAATTTACTTTAAGGATTATAGCACAGTAGTTACGGAAACAAAGACATGGATATTGCCCTATATTAGAGAGAGAGATTTATTAAAGAAATAAATCATCCGTCCTCCAATGAGGGTGACCATTTGGATCCGGAATACATTTTCAATTTCAATGGTTTAAAAATATCAAAAGATGAACATTTAAACGTTAATGCTGTTATCTTCTTTTTTTTCCACGGTTAGTGGGGGAGGAATGTAACTCACGTTCTCAGGTATAGGTGGAAATGAATGATTTGCAGCGAGTCCCTCAGTATCTGTATTACTATTTTTTCTAACTCGCAGAATGGAACTTTCAAATTTTGTAGGAAGTTCGATGTCTGACTAGGGAGGGTGCCTCTTGCTCCGAAAAGCAGGCCTGTGACAATCCACCGATCAATAGGTATTTTATACTTAGATGAAAGGTAAGGCAAGCACGGAACATAAATAGCTTGCTTTTCTAGGTCCACATCCCGAGCCTGATTAAGGTCTCTTTCAAAGCGAATGGTGGGATCTAAGACCATCGCTTTCATGTCCTCTCTGTTGATGGCTACGATGTCCGCCCTCCGATTAGAGTCAAGTGTCCATTGAAAAATCAGGAACGAAACAAAAATATCTATTTAAGTTAAATATTGTAGGACCTATTTCAGTAGTGATGAAAACAAAAACACTCATTTCATAACAATCTTTTTTTTTAAAAATGTCGAGTGTTTTCTCTTTCAACGAACAGCACCGTTTCCTAGCGGCATTGCCTCGCCACCGTCTAATCAGCAGGTTGACCGTCATGTTCCCCTTACGCTGTTGTTCGATATTTATGATGATGATGCTTGTTGTTTAAAAGGGCCTAACATCGAGGTCATCGGCCCCTAATGGTACGAAATGAAAGGACAACAAAAAATTCAAATTCATCCACTGACCAAAATAAAATTTAAAAAATGTCATGAAGAATGAATGGATGGACATGAACCCTACAAAAAACAAAAAACAAACAAACGAACAAAAACAGTAGATCAGACTCAAAAAGAAGGTAGTTAATTAAAGTATTACTGACCAAGGGACCATTTATAAAGCACAATGATGCTTGATGTCTGAAGAGGTCCTAAATTCACGTCTAAGGCCCCACAGAATGGTACATGTCGCGAGTAAAGTAGAACCATGGTATTTGTCATTTTGGGGTACTGATCAAAAGTAGCGAAGACTCACGGTGTTCCACACAAGATGGTACTACTCACAAGTATTGCAATTCGTACAGGGAACGCAGACCTATGGTGTTTCTCACACAATGGCGCCACTCATAGTCAACGCAAACCGGTAAGGTTCCTCACCTAGGTGTACTAGTCACGGGCGCCGGTATTCCCGTGGTGCTCCTCACATAGTGGGTACCAATCACAGGCAACGCTGACCCACGGTGCCGCTCATATAGCGGTACAACTCACAGGCTACGACCAGACCCGCGGTGTTGCCCACATGGGTACAACGCACGGGTACTGGAATCCAACAGGCCAGGCTTTTTACTGCAACTAATCACAAACCTATTTCGTACCAATTTAGTGATACTACTCGCAAGTACATGCAACCCATGGTGTTCCCCGCATGATGGTACGAATCAAGAGTAGTTTCATGGTTCTAATTCAATCATCCCTTGGTCGCCCCTTGTAGTCGCCTCTTACGACAGGCAGGGGATACCGCGGGTGTATTCTACATGTGCGTCCCCCACCTGCAGGGGGTAGTGTGTTTGGTCCGCGAGAGCTATTTTATTTCCCTCAAGTCCGCCGGCAAGCCGGTTAGGACCCCCCTACCCTCCACCTGGGACGCGCCACGCGGGAGTATCACCTCTCCCCCTGCTACGCCTGCGTAGCAGGTTCGTGGTGTTCGACATTTAATTGGCTTTACGTCGCACCGACACAGATAGGAATAGGAAAGGGCTGGGAGTGGATTCATTAAGGTACAGCCCTAGCACCTGCTAGGAAATTATGGGAAATCACAGAAAACGATCTTCAGGGCTGCTGCGAGCTGGGTTCGAACCCACTCTCTCCTGAATGCAAGCTCACAGCTGCGCGCCCATAACCACACGGCCAACTCATTCGGTAAAGTGGTGGTGATTATTGTTTTAAGAGGAAGTACAACTAGGCAACCATACTCTATATAACACTAATCAGAGGGAAAATATGGAAGGGACCCGATACTTCGAAGAATGAAGATATCGGCCAAAGGAAGACAAGGGCCATGAAGGGCGTGAAAATGAAAGACTCCCTAGCCCTCGAAAACCTAATAGCATCGGGGTCGGAAACGTACAAGAGTTGACCAAGGGAGGTCGGATAGGATAGATGAAAGCGAGGAGCCTGGAACAAGTAAGTGGAAGCAATGCCAGGACTCAGCTAAGGGCCCCGTGGTGGCCAAGCCACGCTCCAAAGTTCAGAGCCCTTGGGGCCCCTTTTAGTCGCCTCTTACTCATTCGGTAAAGTGGGTGTTCGTGCTATCCTCTACATCGCTACAACTCATACACCACACATAACACTATCCTTCACCACGTAGTTTCCTATACATGGGCAATGCCACCCACCCTCGTGGGAGGGTCTGCCTCACAAGGCCACAAGAAATTTAAAAATGTAGTGTTATTTAGGCTGACGGGATTATACTAAATTTTTACACTAGTTCACCCTCTACAGTGGATTTTAATCTAATTACAGAATATGATTCATTATGAATTCCAGAATTCAGTAGCATTTTATTCGCACAGTGAGTTGAAACCTATGTGGCTGTAGCTAAGACGGCAGCGAGGAGTTAAAATAAACGTGTTGCGCAAAGTAATTAGAGTGTCCTTTCACCCTGTACATGAAGAGACTAAACCCTAGCCAGTTATTTGCTCGCCGACCAAAGGAAGACAAATAGCGAAGCAGAGGGAGTAAACAAGAAGGAACAGACTCAGCACAGTGATTGCTTGCTCGTATCGTCAAGGTAAACACGGAGAGCTGGATAATGAATTTAAGGTATCAACGAATATTTGAAATTTATCACATAATCAGTTGGTGAAATTGAGTTGAATGATAATTTATTACCAATAAGAAACGACCAGTGTGAAGAAGATGGATAGCACTGGTGGAATATTGCCTTTCCGATTTTCTAAAACCATGTTTGTAATTATTTCTCGCCGATGATTGTTTAACGCAGCCTCTTATCCGGAAGCCTCGGGTTCGATTCTTGGCCACGTCAGGGATTTTTACCTGGACCTGATGGCTGATTCGAGGTCCACTCAGCCTACGTGATTACAATTGAGGAGCCATCTGACGGTGAGATGCTGACACAATTCTAGAAAGCCAAGAATAATGGCCAGGATAATTCGTCGTGTTGACCACACGACATCTCGTAATCTGCAGGTCTCCGGGCTGAGAAGCGGTCACTTGGTAGGCCATGGCTCTTCGGGCCTTTTGCGCCATGTGTTTGGTTTGGTTTGGTTTGGTTTGGTTTGGTTTGGTTTGGTTTGGTTTGGTTTGGTTTGGTTTGGTTTGGTTTGGTTTGGTTTGGTTTGGTTTAGTTGATTTTTTTAAATATTTACATTTTCTTACGACATTCTCTTCAGAAAATTTCTTCCAGTGTTTGGGGGTGGTAGAATACACGCATGGTATCTTGTCGTAAGAGGCCATTAAAAGTGGTATCCCTAAAGGCCATAAATTTGGAAAGAATAATTACCGACTGCAGATCTTCTAGCTGAGTATTACTCACTTCCCATTTAATTATGCCAGGCTCCTTACTTCCATGGTTTCTGCGTGACGTCGCTTGGTCTTCTCGTGTCCTATTTGTGACGCCTAGGAATTCTTTCGTTTTCACGCTCCTTATGGATTTTCCTTTTCCTGTGCTGATACCCTATTTCTTCGAAGAATCGTAGTTCCTTCCATTTCCCTATACCTAGTGCAGAGAATAGAGGGTTGCCTAGATGTACTGCCTCTCAAAATAAGAATCACCACCTCCATGATAACCGCTAACCTAATATTTTTTCGAAAAGTTAATTTTCCAAATAGTTTCTTCCATATTTCTGCTGCAGCTATTCCCGCGAGTTCTCCGAACATTTTTGCCTGGGATAAATGTTAGTGACTGTACCTTAAGGTGATTGCTATATTAAGGAATAAAATAATGTGATTATTTTCAACCGTAATGGTACATGAAGAAGGTAAAGCTGAGGTTACACGCCTAAGAGTAGAGGGACGATCCACGAAAGGAGTGAAAATGGAAGTATGACATCATCGATGTCGGAGGATAACGTGAGTTGAACCAAGGGAGCTTTTATAAGGTAAGAAAATCAGATTAATTCCTTTGGTCCTCACACCTCCACATCGTAATTTGTGATCGATTCGTAAAACGCTCACTTGTGATGCTGAATAACAACTGGGGTAGACAAACAGTTCATACTTCACACGACTTTTCCTTAAGGGCGTGATAGTTGAGTGTAAGAGAAGTCTTTCTGCTGAGGGCTTCATTCCGGGCTTGAACCTGGTGCTGCAGATCATGTTTGGAGTTGCTGTCAAGCATGACATCATGCGGGTCGAGTTCTACACAACTTCGCGGCGTAGGTCCCGAGCGATCGTGTCCATTACACAAAAGTAGAATATAAATGACAAGGCTCAACTTTGATGGACACCAACTTTGATCATAAAGCTGTCCTATATCATATTATATTACCGGTGTTAACATAGAGCGTTTGAACTCAATTGATGAGTTGTTCTGGAAATATATCTTCACGCAGTACATTATTTCACTATCCCCTAAAAAGCCCCGTCGAATCTCCCTACTGTGACCAAGAGTGGCCAGTCCAAATTGAGCACCAAGGGCTGTACACGCATACGAGGCTGTTGTTACCTATAGAAGTCACTAAGAATAGTGAGTCGAGGTATTCAGTTGCAACATTATTATATTTGACCACTGTAACCATCGAAAGCTGAGAGCGATTAGTCGATACTGCAAATGACTTCTGGTTTTCTGCAGTATCCAAACTAGAGAAACATGATTTTTAAACCCATGTGCATGGATGAGTATTCGAACTACGATCACCCTCCTGAGAAGTAATTCTGAGATAACACACTGCCAATGCATTTTCTAATGAAATTAAAATCCACAGCCTAGTTTCCAGCCATTCTACCAGGTCGGGAATGGAATGAATGAAGCTCCCATCTAGCGACGAGGATGGGAATTGTCCCGGCTGTCGAAGCCTGTCGCACTGCTCGGGCGCAGTGATTAATGACTCTCAGATGAGATGAAATTATATTGGAGAGTGTTGCTGGAATTAAAGATGACAGAGAAAACCGGAGTACCCGGAGAAAAACCTGCCACGCCTCCGCTTTTCCCAGCACAAATCTCACATGGAATGACCGGGATTTGAGCCACGGAACCTCCCAAAGTAAGTGTCTACGACAGCATGAACAGAGATCAATGCTATTTTAGCTTTCAGTTACCCCATAAATACAGAACATTCTTGGTAGTTTCTACACCTGAAAGCAAAAAATATATATATATATATATATATATATATATATATATAAATCATATCCTCTCTAATGCACCCTTTAACCTCTACGGAATTATTACGATGGAAATCAACTCCTACCCCACTTCGTCCATCTGCAAAACTTGGCACGCACGTGAGCTTCCCCTTCAATCATCTCCGGATATTGCGCCAGTGATTACAAACAAGCGCCAAACAACTTAACAGCCTATAAAGCGATGAGGTTGGGCCAGTTGATGCACGATATCGAACTCTGTTTCGATTGGAATCCAAATATAATTGCAGATACTGAAGTTAAACAACGACCAGGGTATCCAACATCCAAAACATGAAATTTTTAAGAAATGTTCAAGAAGTTAGACGCTATTTCAAACAAACAAAAATTTCGCTGAAAATGGAGGATTTATAAGATGGACGTGAGAAAATGAAACAGTTCATCTAAAGAAAAATTATATAAGCTGGTTAGAGGTAGTTGAGATGAGGATAATTCGATTACCAAAACTAATCACCTCCCAAATGACTATGTAGGGGGATTATTAAAACACCCATTTCTGGGCAAAGATTCAAGAAGCAAAGTTAACGTGGTTTGGCCGTATGACGACGAGGGACATTGACTACATAGAAGATTTTTCTCTGCAAACGAAACATAGTGAGACACAGGAAATGTAGGCCTACATCCTCTAACAATAATATTTTCCGTCACTTACAAAACATTGAAAGTTCTTATAATCAGAGCATTCCATGTATAGTGCATCAGGTTTATTTCGTCCGATTATGTAAACTGTATTCCGAATGGGAAAACACACGTCTAAATCAATGTACATTTCTATTTTTCTTTTTCAGAATAATAGCGTTCGTAAACTTATCAATTTTGAAATGTCATTAAACACGTCGACTAAATACAATGCACGAATACCCGCTGCAGGGGGAGTGAAAAATGTTGGTTGGTTTTCAAACAATACTGTTATAAGATGAAAGCCCATGACTGTTCGTGGACATCGTGGATTGAAAGGTGCCTGATGTCATCAGGAAAAAATGTTGCAGAAGAAGTATGGAAATATTCTAATGGACAACTAATGGAGTGTACTGTTTACAAGGATTTCCGTAAGTAAGTAAGTTACTTATATTTTCCTCTCAATCTTACAGTTTTCCAACTTAATCCATCTCAACGGAGAAAAATAGAAACAACGACTCGAAAAAACAAGCAAAACTAGAAAAAATTCTAAGCAAAAACAAGCGAACTATGACAATATCAGACAATACACTATAAGGATACAATGATACTCCACATTAGTGGACAAAGCAAAAATGAAACGCAAAAACAAATGAAAAAAAACCAATGGCAACGCGGCAAAACAAATCAATACTGAACACAAAACAAAAATACAAAATAATGGCAACACTGAAACACGAGGGTAACTACCTCACTTCCTGGGTACGTGATGGCATGTGTAACTCAATCTCTCCTGACCTAGCATAATATATATTCTAGAATCCCCCCTTCTGGTAACACATGCCATCACATGCCAGCAATGGGGAAGGGCTCCATTTCTCCTGTGCTGAGTAGTGAAATTTAACGCTCTACCTGTGTGATGATAATCCACTGCCTGGGTCGTTCTCCTCTTGACACAACTGAGAATTAGCCCTTAAGGTGGCTGTACATCTGCTTCTAATTCTGATCAAAAACGTAGGCCTACATAGATTGCCAGCACACTTTCACTCAGATACTAACCACCTTAAAAGCTTATCTCCATTGCACGGATGAGCAATCAACTTCAACCACTGTTCATTAACCACCCGCCTCTCTTCAATCGTTTCTTTACATACTGTCAGCAAATGAAAGTCCTTTCTCTCGTCACCACATAATACACACAACGTATTTACTTTTGACTTCGTCCAATCTCTATTCATATATAAACCTAAAAACCACCAAATTAAACCTATTCTCATCGTCCTATTTACATTTACCACTCTCAAATTCACCGTCTGATTAACCCTCAGAAATATCTTTAGGGTAGCCTTCTTCCTATATTCGGCTACCAGCTCTTGTTCAGCAATATCTCTCGCCCTCTCAATCACGCGTTTCCAGTACGCACCCTTACTCCTCCCCCATTCAGTATTATAAAACTCACCTAATCCCAGTCTGCCTAAGGCAATCTCCACCTTACCCACCCAGTAATCCTCATTATTGCACTTCATTTGATACTGGTAAGCCGACTGCAGAATTAGGCCCCCTTCACCTTCTCTCAATCTGCACCAGTAACCAAGCACTCTTTTTAAAATGTCAATCTTTATATACTCTTTACACAACATCCTACACAATGGCAACCCCATAACAATACTACAGAACTTACTCTCTACCTCCTCTAATACCCCACACCCTTTCTCCCCCCGCCCCCCACCAAACCTCAGAAGCATACAGCATTTTACTCTTCACCACCAAACACCGTGCTTTGTATATCATAGCTTACACCCCGAAATGTATTCTCCAATATCCTAGTTACTGAAAGTGCAGCTTGGCCTTTCCATTTGCCTCGCCTAATCTGCTCCACCTAACTACCATTTCTACTTATCATCACCCCCGGATACTCCATCTTTTCCACCATCTCTATCTCTTCCCCATTTATTGCCCACTTTATCTCCGGTTTCTTTTTGTTCCCTTTCCTACCTTAGTCTTTTTACTGTTAATCTTCAATGTCCATTTTTTTCGCAAAACTCTAAACCTCATTCAAGCTTTTTGCAGGCCCCCAGGTGTCAATGTCAACAATAATACATCAGTTTACAAGGGTTTTGAAGCAGCTCTTGACGACAGGAAACATTACGATATAAAGTCTCTAAATTAGAGCCTCTGTATTTTTGGTTTGCAAATGACGTTACATTCCAAACAAGCAAAAGATATATCGGGCACTAGACTTCAAAGGTTCTGTGCATATATTTGTTCTGTATTACTCACTGTGTATAAAATAAGAGTGTCAAAAGCGTAATTATGCTGAAATACCGAACTCCTAGAGATCAACGAAATTAATAGAGGCCCGTACAGAAATATTGGCCTAAAATGGCTCAAAATCTGGACAATATATTTTGGCGCTAGTAGGCACTCCAACAATAGGGAACGATTTACAGTTCTCCTGTTTTTATTCATGGACATTTTAAAAGCACCGCAGAGATATTTAAATCACGTCAATAGTTTTGGAAGGTTTCGGTGTTATATTTAAATTACGATGAAGATCTATTCAAGAATGGTTACAAGAGATTTGAATAATCTCATGATGACAGGAAACATTAGTATATAAAGTCCTTAATTTGAAGTATTGTTTCTATTTAAATTATACATACATACATTATCATTATAGACTGTTATGCCTTTCAGCGTTCAGTCTACAAGCCTCTGAGAATTTACTAAACGTCGCCACGATCCTCAATTTGCAACTAGTGTTGTGGCCTCATTTAGTTCTATACCTCTTATCTTTAAATCGTTAGAAACGGAGTCTAACCATCGTCGTCTTGGTCTCCTTCTACTTCTCTTACCCTCCATAACAGAGTCCATTATTCTCCTAGGTAACCTATCCTCCTCCATTCGTCTCACATGACTCCACCACCGAAGCTGGTTTATGCGTACAGCTTCATCCATCGAGTTCATTCCTAAATCAGCCTTTATCTCCTCATTCCGAGTACCCTCCTGCCATTGTTCCCACCTGTTTGTACCAGCAATCATTCTTGCTACTTTCATGTCTGTTACTTCTAACTTATGAATAAGATATCCTGAGTCCACCCAGCTTTCGCTCCCGTAAAGCAAAGTTGGTCTGAAAACAGACCGATGTAAAGATAGTGTCGTCTGGGAGCTCACTTCCTTCTTACAGAATACTGCTGATCGCAACTGCGAGCTCACTGCATTAGCTTTACTACACCTTGATTCAATCTGACTTACTATATTACCATCCTGGGAGAACGCACAACCTAAATACTTCAAATTATCGACCTGTTCTAGCTTTGTATCACCAATCTGACATTCAATTCCGTTCAATTTCTTACCTGCTGACATCAATTTAGTCTTCGAGAGGCTAATTTTCATACCATACTCATTGCACCTATTTTCAAGTTCCAAGATATTAGACTGCAGGCTTTCGGCACAGTCTGCCATTAAGACCAAGTAATCAGCATAGGCCAAACTGCTTACTACATTTCCACCTAACTGAATCCCTCCCTGCCATTTTATACCTTTCAGCAGATGATCCATGTAAACTATGAACAGCAAAGGTGAAAGATTACAGCCTTGTCTAACTTCTGTAAGTACCCTGAACCAAGAACTCATTCTACCATCAATTCTCACTGAAGCCCAATTGTCAACATAAATGCCTTTGATTGATTTTAATAATCTACCTTTAATTCCATAGTCCCCCAGTATGGCGAACATCTTTTCCCTCGGTACCCTGTCATATGCTTTCTCTAGATCTACGAAACATAAACACAACTGCCTATTCCTCTCGTAGCATTTTTCAATTACCTGGCGCATACTGAAAATCTGATCCTGACAGCCTCTCTGTGGTCTGAAACCACACTGGTTTTCATCCAACTTCCTCTCAACGACTGATCGCACCCTCCCTTCCAAGATGCCAGTGAATACTTTGCCTGGTATACTAATCAATGAGATACATCGATAGTTGTTGCAATCCTTCCTGTTTCCTTGCTTGTAGATAGGTGCAATTACTGCTTTTGTCCAATCTGAAGGTACCTTACCAACACTCCATGCTAATTTTACTACTCTATGAAGCCATTTCATCCCTGCCTTCCCACTGTACTTCACCATTTCAGGTCTAATTTCATCTATTCCTGCTGCCTTATGACAATGGAGTTTATTTACTATCCTTTCCACTTCCTCAAGCATAATTTCACCAACATCATTTTCCTTCTCCCCATGAGCTTGGCTGTTTGCAACACCACCATGATGATTTCGTTTTACATTGAGAAGATGTTCAAAATATTCCCCCCACCTCTCCAGTGATTCCCTGGGGTCTATTATGAGTTCACCTGAATTACTCAAAACACTGTTCATTTCCTTTTTCCCCTCCCTTCCTAAGATTTTTTATTACTGTCCAGAAAGGTTTCCCTGCTGCTTGACCTAGCCTTTCCAGGTTATTACCAAATTTTTCCCATGACTTCTTTTTGGATTCAACAACTATTTGTCTCGCTCTGTTCCTTTCATCTACGTCATCTGTCTGCCTCGGCCCTTGTTTGGAGCCATTTCTGATAAGCCTTCTTTTTACGTTCACAGGCTGCTCTCACTTCATCATTCCACCAAGAAGTTCGCCTTTTCCCATCTTTACACACAGTTGTTCCTAGGCATTCCCTTGCTATTTATACTACAGCATCCCTGTATGCCATCCATTCACTTTCTATATCCTGAACCTGCTTACTGTCTACTGTTCGAAACTTCTCACTAATCATATCCATGTACTTCTGTCTAATTTCCTCGTCCTGGATATTTTCTACCCTTATTCGTTTGCAGACAGATTTCACTTTCTCTACCCTAGGCCTAGAGATACTTAGTTCACTACAAATCAGATAGTGGTCTGTATCATCGAAAAATCCCCAAAAAACTCTTACATTCCTAACAGATTTCCTGAATTCAAAGTCTGTTAAGATATAGTCTATTATGGATCTGGTACCCCTAGCCTCCCATGTGTAGCGGTGAATAGCCTTATGCTTGAAGAATGTATTCGTAACAGCTAAACCCATACTAGCACAGACGTCCAGCAAACGCTTCCCATTCCCATTAGCTTCCATATCTTCCCCACATTTACCAATCACCCTTTCGTATCCTTCAGTTCTGTTCCCAACTCTCGCATTGAAATCGCCTATTATCACTATTCTATCCTTGCTGTTGATCCTGACCACGATGTCACTCAATGCTTCATAAAACTTGTCAACTTCATCCTCATCTGCACCCTCACATGGTGAATACACGGACACAATTCTTGTCCTAATTCCTCCAACTGACAAATCTACCCACATCATTCGCTCATTTACGTGCCTAACAGAAACTATGTTGCGTGCAATGGTATTCCTGATAAAGAGCCCTACCCCAGACTCTGCCCTTCCCTTTCTAACACCCCTCAAGTACACCTTATAATCTCCTATCTCTTCCTCATTATCTCCCCTTACCCGAATATCACTTACTCCTAGCACATCCAGATGCATCATCTTTGCTTACTCAGCCAGTTTACTTTCTTTCTTCCATAAGCCCCATTAATATTGATAGCTCCCCATCGAAATCCATTTCGTTCGCGAAGTTGTTTCCAAGGAGTCCCTCGCCTGTCAAATGGGAGTGGGACTCCATTACTACCATAGGTCCGAGGCTTGCTTAAAGTGTTCTGAGCTCGGTAAATTCATGACGCAGGATGCTGCCCTACTTGCACATAGTCCAAGTGAGGATCTCTCCTCTAACGGGTTATGGACCACCGGTGAATTGTATAGTCCTAGCCGCCTGAGCACAAGGAGAGCCACGACTCAGAATATGTCCGAGATGCCCACTCCCATTCCATAACAACTGGTATTCCGACTCTCAGGACCACTTACTAGGCCACTCAGCCGTTGCCCATGGTTCACGAACTAGGACGTGACTACAGTAACCCACAAACATATTAAAACATATAATCTAAGTAAAATGCACTCTAGCTATAATCACTCAAAAAATACAAGGGTATGGTCAGTAATATTAATTCCGAACCTGAAATTACTTGCAAGTCGCTTTTCATCTAATACAAAATCCTTCCCACACAACTGTTTTAATCTAATAGTCTTCAAATTTGGAACACGTATAGCATTCATAATTTATAATATCCCTTTTAAGCAGTTGGTAACTTAAAAAAAAAAAAACATTGTTTCAAGATGGGGAAAATCCACTTTTATGTTTCCAGTAAAGATATTAATAAAAGATAGTAAAAATATAAGTATTACCCTAAAATTAGAAATAATAGTGTAAGTCTTCTATCAGATTCAATAATTTACGTAAGTTTCAAAATAATAAACCAAAAATTACTGCACCTGATATATTTTGAAAATGGACCTATTTCTGAAATATTTTCTGCATATTCGGAAATATTTACTGCATTTTTCAAACTTTTAACGTTTTTAAAATTGGAACCACAGCATTCAACTGCTAAAAGTAGGGAAGAAATATGTTTTTTACTAGTACATCTTCTGCACTACACGGAAAGCGTAAATCATGGATATGTTTTTAGGCTTAGAAGACAAGAGAGCTAATTCATCTTCAGTTATACACTGACTGACACAGCAAATGCAACACCAACAAGGAGTGGTCAGAACTTTATGCCAATTGCAGGGTAGACTGACGTCACTGAGGTATGCTCATGATGTGAAATGCGCCGCTGTGCTGCGCACGTAGCGAACGATAAATGGGACACGGCGTTGGCGAATGGCCCACTTCGTACCGTGATTTCTCAGCCGACAGTCATTGTAGAACGTGTTGTCGTGTGCCACAGGACACGTGTATAGCTAAGAATGCCAGGCCGCCGTCAACGGAGGCATTTCCAGCAGACAGACGACTTTACGAGGGGTATGGTGATCGGGCTGAGAAGGGCAGGTTGGTCGCTTCGTCAAATCGCAGCCGATACCCATAGGGATGTGTCCACGGTGCAGCGCCTGTGGCGAAGATGGTTGGCGCAGGGACATGTGGCACGTGCGAGGGGTCCAGGCGCAGCCCGAGTGACGTCAGCACGCGAGGATCGGCGCATCCGCCGCAAGCGGTGGCAGCCCCGCACGCCACGTCAACCGCCATTCTTCAGCATGTGCAAGACACCCTGGCTGTTCCAATATCGACCAGAACAATTTCCCGTCGATTGGTTGAAGGAGGCCTGCACTCCCGGCGTCCGCTCACAAGACTACCATTGACTCCACAGCATAGACGTGCACGCCTGGCATGGTGCCGGGCTAGAGCGACTTGGATGAGGGAATGGCGGAACGTCGTGTTCTCCGATGAGTCACGCTTCTGTTCTGTCAGTGATAGTCACCGCAGACGAGTGTGGCGTCGGCGTGGAGAAAGGTCAAATCCGGCAGTAACTGTGGAGCGCCCTACCGCTAGACAACGCGGCATCATGGTTTGGGGCGCTATTGCGTATGATTCCACGTCACCTCTAGTGCGTATTCAAGGCACGTTAAATGCCCACCGCTACGTGCAGCATGTGCTGCGGCCGGTGGCACTCCCGTACCTTCAGGGGCTGCCCAATGCTCTGTTTCAGCAGGATAATGCCCGCCCACACACTGCTCGCATCTCCCAACAGGCTCTACGAGGTGTACAGATGCTTCCGTGGCCAGCGTACTCTCCGGATCTCTCACCAATCGAACACGCGTGGGATCTCATTGGACGCCGTTCGCAAACTCTGCCCCAGCCTCGTACGGACGACCAACATTTCCAACCGTGCTCCTCTATCAACTTATCTCAGCCTTTCCCACCTTCTTCATTCCACATATCTCACTGTCCTTTCCACCTCTCCGAGAGAGCGCGTTACGCTCTAGAGGGCCCGCCCCTCCACCTCAGGGAGGGGAATGAAATATTTTAAAAAATAGAATGTCGGTACATGCAGAGTGGGTTTCGGCCCTTGGGTTTCGTCTATTAAGGGGCCACGGCCTGCCCGTGGTCCAACAGCTCTGTACTCTGACCGGCCAACCGAGCAGAGGAAAGTTGGCCACGGCTCTACCGTGGCTCTACGCCTCTGCATTCGGGAGACGGGCCTGGGGCACAGTGCCGGACTTCACGCCTGGCCCCACCCGTCGGCTGTCCTGACAATGGTTTTCCTTGGTTTTCCATTCTCCTGCACTAAGGTGAATGCTGGGACAGTTCGTAGTATAGGCCACGGCCGCCCACTCCCTCACCTTCTCCGCACATCTCCTTCACCGTAACAAATCTCCCGGCCTGAGAGACGGCGTTACCGTCTAGGAGGCCCGCCTTCCCTTCAGGGGAGGAATGATAGCGTTTAGTAGTAGCAGTAGTAAATAATAGAAGGCGTAGAAGTCTGCTGTGATACAGAAAGAAAAGAACAGTTTCTCTTTCTCTCAGTAAGTCGATTGAACGATCTGCCGCATATTCTAGAAAATCTGTTTCCAGAATTAAAAGAATTAAAATATTTCTTGCCTCTCCACGCACCCCCTAGTAAAAAAGAGGTAGACCAATTTTTCATCATGATGGAGACATGATATGTGTGTACGCGTGCGTGATGCAATTGTGGGCTTTAGATGATAAAGGTTTGGAAAAATCTTATCGATCAGACTATCAATTCAATTCAGAATTCAATATATTCATTTGGCAGTTCTACTAGAAGAGTTGAGTTCCCTTCTTGCTCCTCAACCCCACAAAACGAAGTGTCACTAAAACTTTCACGGATAGTACTTTTCCTCCGTCCATGATCAAGTGTGTTGCTTAGCGAGAAGCAACTCGCGTAGAAATTCGTAATCGTCTGGAATCGAACTAAGAGCTTCCGTTCTGGTATCAACGCACAGATGACGCTAGAGACCTAGTATTGCACCCATGAGCTCATTGGCCTGATGGACGCATTAATTAAATTATTGAAATTCATATATGTGAATACTGCAGAAAGCAGGGAAGAGCTGGCAGTTTCACAAAGCACTACGCAGGCACAACACTGGCTGCAAAATATCCCCTGAAACCACTTTAAGTCACGTACAGGAAGTAGGGTTGCTAAAAGCTTTCTCCAATAAATGTTTATGATACCGCCGAGTATCGGACTTTCTACAAGTTTTCTCACGGGAAACCGCAGTAAGGATTGCGGCGCACCTAAATCGTGTGACAAGGACGGAACGAATACCTGTCACCCCTTGGCAAAAATGGTTTTACCCACGCCAACGTGCGGCAGTAAAATTCTAACCAATCAGAAATTCCGAAATTAAACTGTCCTACACCAGCGGGAATATTTATAGAGTATTTCGTGATTTGGTGTCGGGAGAAGTAGAGAAATACTGTGTCCTGATCTGCAAATAATATTTAAGGAATTATTTACGCGAATACGTGATTAGCAATTCCGTAAATAATAAGTTTTCAACATTGTGTGGAAGAGTGGTTTCGTCCGGGAATCTGACTGTCATGGCGGGAAGGTGCCGTGCTACGAGTGTAAATAGGCCCTATGACGCATTTCAGTTCATAAAATAATCTACCATCATTTCTGATAGCGCAGTGCGACATGCGAATCAAACCAAATTTTGGAATATCTGGAGTGCATTTTCTGAACATTTAACCTACGGACAAGTGAAAAAGTGATCCAAGGTGCAATATCACTACGCCACATCCCCTCCAGTGGAACTACTTTGAGGCGGGGGTGTGTGAATTTACAAAACCGGCAGCGACAATGTGCCGATACTCCAGTCTTAGTTGAAATTTCTGTGTGTACAGGCGACTCTTCAGAAGGTGGAGCGCTAAGTGACGGCCATAGCTTGGAGTGAGTAAAGTCTTTGATCAGACAATATACAGTTAGGGAGAACTCTCATAATAACATCAGGTTATAGGAAACATTCAAACACTTTGTTACAGTAGTAATGGCGATGTTTATTTCTATAAAATACTTCCTAAATGAACACTTAATGTGGTGAGCACGGCGGAGTACGCAGATGAACAATGGGATATTTCAGAACAATGTGGTTGCACAACATTTCCTTAGCTCACACGTAACGTATGCACTAGTATTTGGGTGGAGAGATTATTATTCTAGGAGGACTATATTTGCATAAAATTTCTCTGTGACTTACATGGGAGCAGTGCAACCAAATTTCCGCAGTTTAATGAAAATTACTGTTTCAATGGAGACATTGGGAACGAGCAGTAGTTGTGCTAATTACAGGGAGAAACTTGTTTACTACTGGGATATAACGGGACCAGGACTGCTCGTCTATTTCCACGTCCGAGAAAGGTGAATGTCTGCTAAATCCCTTGTATAAACAAACTGTAAGGGGGCGAGTTGTGGAGACACGCCGTGGAGGACACCGGGCCAGGTAGTTTTGTTCCTGACTTAGATCAACAACTCAAACGGATGTTAATTCATATGCAGTGTAATTTATATTTTACTATAATTGTTAAGAGTGCGTGTGCTGCGAAATAAATCTTACGTGTGCTACGCAAATATTAATCATGGATCATAATCGTGTGCACGAAGTGTCATATATTATCAGCAAGATGAGGAAGATGGGGTAGATTAATGGAACGGGGGCTAAGGAGGATCCAACTTGCCTCCCAACACTAAGGTAATGAGCATCTTATAATTTTGTAATATGTAATTGAGGACGACATGAATAATTCGTGGTCAATTTTAGGTCTGTAAATTCATGTATTCTTGTATATAAAATTTTCACGTACTGGATGGTGTAGTTATGTTTTAGCCGTCGTTTTGCAGTAAAAGTCAGGAGGGAGACCAAGACAATTACATCTGACGACTCGGGATGTAAATGTCCTGGTGTCAACATAATAATAATAATAATAATAATAATAATAATAATAATAATAATAATAATAATAATAATAATAATAATCAGATAATATTCGTATTTTCTCTTAAAAATTTTTCTCGCAAATTTATCTGAATCACTTTGACATGAGTTTATTTGTTTTTACATAATATTGAATCCTAATTTTCTGTAGATATTTCACGCCCAGTGTAATTTCAGATTTCAATGTAATAGTAATAATAATATAATGTGTAATGGTGATATTGTGATTCTCGTGGATGCCGCCGAGCTATTATTTTATTTTAAGTAGACACGATTACGGCACGTCCAATATTATTTATTCAGTGATCACATTTTAGATAACCGTTTTCTTTGGATTTTATATCCTTATATTTGGTAGTGTAGCGTTAATACGCGATTTTGTTTTCTTTCGGAGTACGCGGTTCGTGTTTTCTGTAGTCGTATATTTGACAGGCAATCTTGTTGTTACCGTCATAACTAAAGAGGGAAACATTGCCGGTCAGCTCTGATAATTCATGGCAGCACGTAAATGAGAGATGAAAGATCAAAGTATGTGAAAAAAGAGGTAGTAATGTCCCTGATGAGAATAATCAAAGAAATGGAGAATAGAGGCTAGAGGACAGTGTCGTATAACGGTGTCGTATTGATGAATATGTGAACGACACAGTGAATTAATAAAATATTGGCCCGAGGAAATGGGTGAGAATACATTGATAAGTAAATGCTACGTTGAAAATAATGAAGTGAATATGAGGATTGAAAGATAATCAGTTTAACTAATAGAGTTAAATCTACGACGACATATATGATAATTGTAGGCGGAAGGCTTATACATTCAAATACTTTCCAGGGACGACGTAACACTCGGAAATATGCAAATCAGAGGCCGAGTTGAGACATGAACAGAGCCAGCCAGCAAATGTATATTTTGAAAGTCATTTGTGATCATGATGATGTGTAATTTTCTTAATCATTATTCCTAAAAGTTGAGAAATATCATGTCCAGACATTTACGTCTGTTGTCAGGAGATTGCCGTCAAATCCACCTCAGTTGGTACTTGAATTTCAGTTTGATAGCGATGTTCTGCATTTTTGATTTCGCGTGTTTTATTTAATTTTTCATAAGCAGTGATCACTTTTATTTTGAGATTTTCTTTCCTGTTCTTTTCGTTCCTTTGGGATATATTTGTTACTGTGTTTTTTTGTTAATGTTGTAAGACTGAAGGTACGTGAATATTGTTGTGGTTACATGATTTTAATAACATAGGTGTAGTTAGGTTATTTTTTAATTATGCCTTTGGGAGGACAGTTGCTTCTCCAGTGCAGTGTATATTTTGTATATACTAATTTCAAGTGTTAGGTTAGTAAGACCACGGATTATTCATTAGTCAGAATCAAACTGAATATTTATGCTCAAAGGCATCGTAATCACTAAGAGTTTGGACCCCACTACAATTTAATTAGGGAAATGGAACCGACCTTTAATAAGAAATTATGTGATAAATACCGCAAACTGAGTAAATAAGATGGAATCTGCCTCCATCAACAATGATATCATGCAATTTTGGTTATTCACAGTTCAAATCCAGACAGCGGAAAGCAAGCTAAACTTAATGTTGTAAAAGGGTCGAGTTCATTAAATAAAATCAAAACTGAGGCGCTTGGCCTAATTAAGTCATTTTAAGTGTCCAGGCTATCATAGCAAATAATGAGTAAATTGACAAAATAACTGAGTGTTCATAATCAATGTTTGATGTGGTAAATTTTCTTTGTTCAGCCACCAGGTATTTGTGTGATGGCAAAGTTATACGAATAGTAATGAGATACCGTGTTCATGGGATTTCTTTATTGTTATCCATGTCTATTTTATATAACTGTGGTTTTACAGTTGGGTAGTTGTCAAATTAGCAAGTATTTTGGAATCAAAAAACTTAGAATACCCGCAAATGAAATCAGTGTAATCAATTAATCAATTAATAATTTATGCAAGTCAAATTTATTTAAAATGACGGTTTAAATATAATTCAAGAGGTGGTATATCATGAACGGTGAATCTTGGTTGATCTACGGTCTGTTGTTGTTGTGTCATGGAAATTGAAGACACGAGTTCGATTGGTGATGATCATTTATTTAAAAATTTTGTTGACCTTAAGTCAGATTCACTAGGCAGATGTTTGAATTTTTGTTGAGAAGACACGGATTGTTTTATTTCCTATAATTTTATTTCATTTTATTTTAACTTCACTTTATTTAACTTTTCATTTCATTACTTGATTTGCAGATTTTTGTTTATAAATTATTTTACTTATTTCAATTTAATTCAGTCTCGTGGGTACCGTTATTTGGTAGTTAGTTGAACCCATCTTTCACTCCCTCAACCCTGATCATGTGGCCCGACAACTCCAAGGAAGATGAAGGACGTAACCACACCCAAGAAGATGAGAGTCCATGTGAGCGGTAGGTATTATTTGATGTCTTTATTTACAGGAGCAGCCGGCGCAACAATCAAGCAGGAAGAATACCGCAACGTCTGCCTTAAAAGGGCACAGTATACATAGACGAACACTGGTTGCCAAGGTTACAACGGTGTCGGGAAGTTCAGGAATGATTCAGGGGTCAAATTTAGGACCATTAGGTTTTTCTTTTTTTTTGCATTTATCAATGACTTGCCTGAACAAGTGAAGTATTACAACTGTTTGCTATACGCGGACGATTTCAAAATTTTCAAAGTCATTGTAACTATAAATGACTGTAAACAGCTTCATGTGTATCAAATTGAAAAATTGTAAAAAAAACATTTTTAAAATACCTACAATATAAAAAATTTGGCTGCTATCCTCGTATCGTACCCTATAGAGATATCTTTTTTAAATTTCCGAGTGGAAATTTTATAAATTCACAGATTGAAAGATGCAGTAAAATTTATTTTTAAAATTGTAAACTATGTCATTGATAATCCTGAATTACTGCCTCTCTTAAATTTTTATGTACCTCGCTTAAATTCCAGAAATAACATAACAGTTTTAAATGAAAAAAACCAGGACGTGTGCCCACGATAACTCGCCGGTGAACAGACTCTGCAGTATCTTCAACAGTGCCACTCAGAATAATAATGGCCTTGACTTCAGTCAGCCAATGTGCGAGTTTCTAACTGAATTTCATCGCGCCATTTTATGAAGTCGTAAAATTAGGGGAAATTGTTATGTGAAGTTCTCTAATATTATGCTTGTACGTGAATTGCTTCTTATCTTTTATAATTTTATTTTGACGTGTGTTTTTTAAACATAATAATATAAGACTCTTCAGTTTTTAGAGAAATACTTTGATATTTCATTGTAGGTGATTAGATAAAATTGTAGAATATAGTTTAGATATAAGTACCACCATGTAAATTGTAGTTTATGTGACGTAGTTGTCACTGTAATTGGGACACTAAGTCCTCTAGTGTACAATAAGTAAATAAATAAATAAATAAATAAATAAATAAATAAATAAATAAACAAAAAATAAATAAATTGATGTCAATAATTCCAGATAGATGCCGCAGGTCCAAAATATATCCATGTTAAATATACAGAAAAAATCCACATTTTTAAAATACCTACAACTCAGTGTTGAAAACATCCTAGGGATGAATAAAATATAATAAAGTATGAGAACGAATTTTTTATCTATTCCTAAAAATTACAATCCTTTTCTTAATCATCGTTATCTGGTTGATTGGATTAGCAGTTTGCCTTTTTCTACCACTACGAGCGCTAATGTGTGTCAATGCAGAGTTTCATTTAAGCCCTTATAATTACATGCGGTGTGAACATTTTCCAAAAAAATCATAATTCTTATGAGGTATTCAATCAGTAACACAATAATTACAGAAATAATTAATTAAATAAGTTAATTTGGCTAGGATTTGAATCAAAGGGAAAACGAGTAAATAAACAAACTACTTTAGGCTGCTTTCCGGACCTACATTTAGGTTGGAAGTAAGTTTCGAAATTTTTGTTTTTCTTAGTTTGCGAGAGCTATCCAAAACTCACAATTTGAAATATTTCAACTTTCTGAAAAATTGAGGAAGTTGTTTTATTTTACGTTTCTCGTAGTATGGGAACCCCTAACGTGCCTTCTAAGGAATGTTTCGTTCAACATTAAAAAGCAGAAAAAATTTCAGTTGGGTCTCTTCATAACATACAGAAAAGAACAACAGGTCGCCATTCCATAAGTTGGATTTCTAGCTTATGTGAGGACACTAACTAACAAGGGGGCATTCCCTACTCGTCACCACCGATTTCGCTCAAATTTATAGAATATGCAGGGTTTGGCCAGAAATGAAAGTACCCGAAGTGGGAACTCCAGACGGCCGAGCGTATAGAAAATAAAAATAAAAATTCAAATGATGACGCGACTCTCGCACCGTAAAAGCCACTTACGTTAGTGCGCACGCCGAGCAGTTGTTAGCGTAGCGGTTAGAGCTCGGACTGGCTGCTTGCTTGTTGTTTAAAGGGGCCTAACATCTAGGTCATCGGCCCGCTCGGACTGGGTGGTCGATGGTCGTGGGTTCGACTCCCTGTGTGGAGACTGTTTTTTTTTTTCTGTCAACTTCTATGTTGTTTTTATTTTATTTTTTGCTATTTGCTTTTCGTCGCATCGACACAGATACGTCTTATGGCGACGATGGGGTAGGAATTGGAAGGAAGCGGCCGTGGCCTTAATTAAGGTACAGCCCCGGCATTTGCCTGGTGTCAAAATGGGAAACCACGGAAAATCATCTTCAGGGCTGCCGACAGTGGGGCTCGAACCCACTATCTCCCGATTACTGGACACTGGCCGCACTTAAGCGACTGCAGCTATCGAGCTCTGTTCTATGTTATTCATTCTCCAATTACGGAAAGAGGTGAATAATTCCTTTTATTTATTTATTTATTTATTTATTTATTTATTTATTTATTTATTTATTTATTTGTACGCAAAAGGCATAGAAAAGGAAAAAATTGGGATTTCATTGTCAGAATTTTTTCTACCTGCGCCAAGAATCTATTGTTTGTGTACATGCGCCAGGGGCAACCTTCACTTGTCAGGTGAAAACGAATCTTACAGTGAAACGACTATTCACGTTTATGGCACATTCCCCAAGAATGGGAGATAGCCAATAAAGGAGAAAAATGAAGAATTTCTGTTTGAACACGTCGGGAAAGTTCGCAACTCCAAATTTTCTACAATTGTGCGCTCATTAATTTTTCTTTTTGCTAGTGGCTTTACGTCGCACCGACACAGATAGGTCTCTTCCCGACGGTGGGATAGGAAAGGTTTAGGAGTTGGAAGGAAGCGGCCGAGGCCTTAATTAAGGTACAATCCCAGCATTTGCCTGGTGTGAAAATGGAAAACCGCGGAAAACCATCCTCAGGGCTGCCGACAGTGGGATTCGAACCCACTATCTCCCGGATGCAAGCTCACAGTCGCGCGCTCCTAACCACACGGCCAACTCGCCCGGTCATTAAAAAATTACGCTCTTTATGCCTTTTACATATAAATAAATAAAATAAAAGAATAATATAAAATGGAGAAAAATATTCTCCACACGCGCAGCCGAACCCACGACCATCGAATTACTAGTCCGAGCTCTTACCGCTACACCAAATACTGCTCGGCGTATGCATTAACGTAAGTGGCTTATACTGTGCGAGAGCCGCGTCATCATTTGAATTTTTATTTTTATTTTCTATACGCTTGGCCATCTGGAGTTCCACTTTGGGTACTTTCATTTCTAGCCAAGCCCTGGATGTTCTATAAATATGAGCAAAATCGGTAGTAACGAGTAGGGAATGCCCCCTTGTAAGTCAGCACCGTTCAGGCATTGATTACATCTCTCTCTAAATCAATCTCACACTACAGCATGTCTGTTTCTTATAGGGAAGGAGAAACCAGGGCATTTTTCTTCTCTTTCCGTGGATTTACTTAAGAAGAAGGCTTTAGCGTAGACCTCATAAACGTATAATATCCAGAGATGATGAAGGAACTTCCAACAATTACTGAAAGCAAAATGTCCTCCTTTTCCTTCCTCATTGCTTATTTCTTCAGTTTTCGTTGAGGTTACCTCAATATCGCGGAGAAGTTATACGGAGTTCTAGAAGAAAAGAAGAGGAGATGAAGAAAGTTTGTGCAGCAGCTTGTCACTTATTGGCCGAGTTGTGTGCGGTTTGCAATGCTTGAATTTTTTAACAGCCTAGGGTTACCGTTGTATCCACACAGTTAATTGTTTTAAAGGGCACCCTTCAGCAGAGATCAACGATAGAGTTGTAGGACTGGGGGAACAGAAAGACATGGCAACTTTCAAGGCCTGCAAAGTAATGTTCTTTAAAAATACGCACTTAAGGAATTTTTCGAACATGAAGCCGTCCATTGTAGATTTATATGGAGAGATGGCTTCCTCAAAGGGCTCTCGTGAAATGTGTTTTAACGCTTAATTACTCGCTTCGGATCACAGAAACCCGAGTGAATATTCTTTTATCAGTTCTCAGCGATACATGGTATTATAAAATATCGCCAGCACTATGTAATTTAAACTGTTGTAGAGTTACTTGCCATATTGTAGCTGGGGTCATTGTTCACAAATTTCTTGCCCATATGCCACTGTTATGAGACTGACCCGACGCGTGTGTGTGTGTTCTGCTAGAATGTATACGTAGAAATGACTAGAAAATTAGTGACAGGCTAAACTCATTCCTTTTATTTCATGTGTAAGATTTACGTTATGGTTTCGGCTGCATGGTTTAACTGGTTAGCATTCTGGCCTTTATTCAAAGGGATACTGAGTTCGATTCCCGGCTGTGTCAGTGATTTTGACCTTCATTGTATCTTTTCTCCAGCTCGTGACTGGGTGTCTGTGCCGCATTCAATATATTTCATCGTATGCATTCCCCCATTCTCACAAGTGTCGGCCACATGGGCGTCAACTTGAAATACCTGCAGCAGGCCATTGCATATATAGTTCTGTAATAGTAGATAGTGTGTTGTGTAACGTCTGTATAAAGATGGATACAAACATCCAGTCCCCGATCAAGAGGAATCTACCATACGAAATTAACAACCTAGGCCCGGCCAAGAATCGAATACCAGAGCACTTTGAACAGAACGCCACTACGCTGATCATTCAGCCAAGAAACAGGACTTCGTATTTCGTATAGGAATGAATAATTTCGTCCGCCTCTGTGGTGCAGTGGTTAGCGTGATTAACTGCAACCCCCGGAGGCCCGGGTTCGATTCCCGGCTCTGCCACGAAATTTGAAAAGTGGTACGAGGGCTGGAACGGGGTCCACTCAGCCTCGGGAGGTCGATTGAGTAGAGGTGGGTTCGATTCCCACCTCAGCCATTCTGGAAGTGGTTTTCCGTGGTTTCCCACTTCTCCTCCAGGCAAATGCCGGGATGGTACCTCACTTAAGGCCACGGCCGCTTCCTTCCCTCTTCCTTGCCTATCCCTTCCAGTCTTTCCATCCCTCCACAAGGCCCTGTTCAGCATAGCAGGTGAGGCCGCCTGGGCGAGGTACTGGTCATACTCCCCAGTTGTATCCCCCGACCAAGAGTCTGAAGCTCCAGGACACTGCCCTTGAGGCGGTAGAGGTGGGATCCCTCGCTCAGTCCGAGGGAAAAACCGAACCTGGAGGGTAAACAGATGATGATGATGATGATGATGATGAATAATTTCGCTTATACTACGCCATGAATATACTTATAATTTTTTATTTGCAACTGTGGGTCAAAAAGACTCGACGCGAGTGTTGATGTACCTTTCCATCACGCGAGTACTTGAGGGTTAACAGGAAAAACAAAGAGTTTATGAGTCTCTTGTAACAATAATTCCAAGTTTACTGCCATGTTCCTATAAAATATATTCGAACACAATGAGATATATTAATTCCACCAATGTGTACGCCAGTAAAAACTCTCTCTTCCTCACCCTAGGAAATAAAAACAACTATAAGCGGTTCTCAGGAATTATTAAACGCCATCTATAAAACTTTACTACTCTTCCAGTGATATTAAATTCAACTGTAATCCTGTTCAGTAAGGAAGTGAAGAACCTAGGTATGACCCTGATTGAACTCCTGACTGATCTTCACACGTAAGAAAGATGTACAGGAAGCTACACGCGTTGAAACGACATAAGGACATTTTGCCACAAGAGGTAAATATAAAACTTCTCCAAACTTTGAATTATTACGCAAAATTAAAGCGATGGGGTCGGAACTATTTCGCGAAATAACGCGATTTTTTTTTCTTTTTCGAGAAATCTCTCTATATAAAATAAAAGTTTTGTCTGCACATTGCTCAAAATTTAAAAAGAATGGTATTTCTATATCGGTCATGTCCACAGTAACAAGGAAATGGACTTTTTAATTTTTCGTCATGTCTGTCTGTCTGTCTGTCTGTCTGTCTGTCTGTCTGTCTGTCTGTACGCACATCACAAGAAATGACTGAGGGAATTTAATGAAAATCGGTATGTTTAGTCAGGGAATTAGTCACTACAATCTAGGCTGTAAATAATTTTATCCATACTGAGAGAAATGGTAGTTTAGGGGCCTAAAATTGAATTCTCAAATATTTATGTTATTATCGATAAATACAGCATAACAAAAACTATAGAGAATAACTTTTCCGATCATTTATGTCTTATACATTTTTACCGTACCGACTATGATAACAGAGATATTCATGAATTTCAATTTTTGTTGCTAAGTCTAAACCACGAGAAAATGGATATACAGAATTTAGTGAAGATCGGTATGCAAATTCGGGGTATAAGGAATTACATTCTAGGCTATAAATAATTTTATTCACCCTGGACGATATGGTAGGTTAGGAGAAGACGCCCGAAATTTAACTTTTAAATACCTATGTTACTGGTCCTATAGAAAAGGAAAAAGCTATGCGATTTTACACAATCTTACGCACAACGTATACACTACTTAACCTAGAATTCCGTAGCGAAACACGGGTATATCAGCTAGTCGAACATAAATTAATGCGAAAAAATCATGCCCCTACATCATACAAAGCAAAGTCACCTCCGTACAGGCCATGAAGGCCCTTGGAGGAGTAGAAGGTAAAGGCTTCCACCATTGCTAACCTCAACACGTGATGGGGAAGAGTGGTTAGCTCTACGCCCGGCCGCCTTTGCCCCCAGGAATTAACCTGGTACTCATTTTTGGTGTAGGCTGAGTGAACCTAAGGGCCATATGCACCTCCGGAAGTGGAAATCTCGTTTCTTAAAGTTTACGATTTCCTGACGGGGATTCGAACCCACGTCCTTCCGGGCGAACCGAGCACGCCTTTACCGCCTCGGCCAGGCAGCCCCTTCTACATCATACATCATACGAAATTAAACAAATTCAACATTTTGTCTTCAGATTTTCATCTGTAAAGTAAAACAGAATGTTATAATTAATAATAAGCAGAAGGAAAAGAAGAATGTTATTGATTTTATTTCGCACTAACTACTTTCACGTTATTTGGAGACTCTGAAGCGCAGGAAACTTTGTCCTGCAGGAGTTCTTTTACGTACCTGTAAATCTGCGGAGCCGGCCTTGCGCTTTAGAGGAAGTGTGCCTGCTTCTTACCCGGTAGCCCCACATTATATTCCCGGACAAGTCAGGTATTTTAACACGAATATGGTTTGGGCTCGGGGGTGGGTCCTATGTGGAATTCTTCTTAAGCCGTCGTCTCCAAACGGAGGTAGACGATCCACACGGCCAGCTCCGATCTTGACGTTGCAGCCATGCCATGTGGATTTATTGGAATATCTCTCAGGATCTTTAATGCAGTGGTTTCCCGTTGCCTTCTGCATCCTAATGCCGTTGACCAAACTGGTTCCTCCGCCTTTGGGAACAATTTCTTGTCCCCAGGACAATAGAGTGCCCTTACCCATACCCGCTCATCCACTCTCAAAGAGACTGTTGGCACTTGGTATAGGGGATCTCCTTATACCGGGAGATAACCGGTCCCATCGTTCGTTAGCCGCCTGCATATAAAATATGACTATTATATGCAGTCGTTACCCCTCTCTACCGCGGGGAGGTGAATGTCAGGATTTCACCGTCATTGAAACAAGGACCAAATGGCATTTCCTTGTTTCTCTGGTTCTCACCAGTTTCCCGACACTATTGTAACCATGGCAACCATTGTTCGTCTCTGTACACTAGCTCAGTAGCGTCATCTTATCAGTGGTGGTGGTGATTGTTGTTTTAAGAGGAAGTACAACTAGGCAACCATCCTCTATATAACACTAATCAGAGGGAAAGGTAGAAGGGATCCGACACTTCGAAAAATGAAGATATCGGTCAAAGAAAGACAAGGGCCACGAAGGGCGTGAAAATGAAAGACTCCCTAGCCCTCGCAAATCTAATAGCGTCGGGATCGGAAAAGGACAAAAGTTGACCAAGAGAGGTCGGATAGGACAGATGAAAGTGATGAGCCGGGCACAAGTAAGTGGAAGCAATGCCAGGACTCAGCTAAGGGCCCCGTGGTCGCCAACCCACGCTCCAAAGTTTAGAGCCCCTGTGGCCCCTTTTAGTCGCCTCTTACGACAGGCAAGGGATACCGTGGGTGTTATTCTACCGCCCCCACCCACAGGGGGGCGTCATCTTATCACTGAGCGCTTTCTTCCTTTAACTATCTGTAGCCCCATAGGCTTTGCTTTAATTTGGTTTGGATTTGAAAATCTACCGACACAAGGCTGCGGTATTTGTGCCTTGCCGAGGTGGTAAACCATAATCTATTCAGGAAGGACACGGATTCGATCCTTCTCAAATAGTCAAAATTTTAGGAACGAGATTTTCACATCTGAAGAGGTTTGTGGTCCCGAGGTTCCCTTAGCCTGCACCGAAAATGAGGACCTGGTTAGTTCCTGGAGGACGACAAGGTGGATGGGCATAAAGCTACCCACTCTATCTCACATACTGCTGAGGTTAAGGAAATATTTACCTTCCTCTCATTCAAGGGGTCCTTCAAGACCTGACGGGGATGACATTGTTTTCCTCCGCTTTCCTTTACAAATAATACCGGAACTAATTTACAAATCTCGGCTTAGATAGAAAGTGTGTAATTATTATTATTATTATTATTATTATTGTTACGGAGATATCCGTGGTAGGTAGAGGTGAAAGAAGGTGCGGGTGTGAATGGGTTTCAAGCTACGAAATTAACGTGCAATGTAAAATTAATTTAAAATTTAACTAGGTTATATTTTCTTTTCAAAAACAAGAGATAAAAATCATAACAGGTACAGAGTAGCAAAAATGTAAGTACAATATTACTGGATTCGGGCTCAGTGCCCTTACTTCATAACTCTCGGGCAATCAGCCCCGCCTTACTCCAAAAAAAGTTTTAGCCAAGGGGCAGAAAACCCCATTCATGCCCAGGAGCACTGGCTCCAAACATTACACATAAAGCCTGCACGAGGCATACAGAAACAAATTTCAAAGAGCGATCCGCTCTCAAAATTGTAAGCCTATCACAAGGCCACACCAAACTCTACCTTCAAGCTGTCCTCTAAGGACGTATTCACAGGGGTAAAATACCCAACCTACTGAGGTCTATTACATGAAAAGAAGGTTGATTACATGACCTCTAAAATAACAATTTGAGAGGAGGCGATCTTGCACTCCTAATACACTTTGTTTTTAAAACCTAATCTGGCTCTGGGCCGCTAACGCAAGGGCTAATCCCATACTACAGAGGTGACTTAGAGAAGAACACTTTACATTACATAAACGAAGAATAGTTTGAGAAAATACGTTCACCTCAAAACAAATGTGAGTGGGAGCTCGAGAGGGTTAGCACTCTCTATCCCAATATGTAGCTTTACAAGAAAACGATGAAAAGAGTAATTACATTTTAGGAAAAGGTTACATGATGGAAATGCTTCGAACCCGCCGCGAGTGTTAAACTGCCGACCTAGCAAGAAAAGAAGTTATTAATAGGCCATTACCTGGTGTTGAACGGCTGAAGAAGAAAGAGGCGCTTCCCGCCTCCTGCAATGTACTTAATACACTGAAAGATAGAACAGAAGTGGCCTGGAGACCCTAAAATCAGCAGTTTATATCCTCTCGCGGAAGATTCTAGGCGTTAGGGGAAATAAAACACCCTCCCTCAAAGTTTTTATTGGCTAGGGAAAAGAAACCCCTACATAGAGGAAGAAGAAACACATTATTGGTGGAAAATTAATTAAAGAAATTCGGGATTGGCTAGATCCAAAATAAGGGGAAAAAGAGGGGTATACAGCCAACTTAAACCATGACAGAAAGAAATTTAACAAAGAACAAACTCTTGAAATAAAAATTTCTCCAACAAAATAGTTCTTTGATTTCGCACTAGGTTGCACTATCGTAATTCTTCAGTAGTGTCCTCTAGAAGAGAAAGTTCACACCTCTTACTTCAAGCGAAACAAAGACACATCAAAAATGACACAGTTCACAAACTCAAAAATTTCCAAGTGGTGACATCTTCTGAGAAACGAGAAAATCAATAGAGTAGATAAAGTTCAGATTTCCACCAGAAGAGGAATTTCAACTGGCGCAACTTTTAAATGACCGGAGTAGAGGTGTACCGCCCGGTACAGACCTCCCCCCCCCAAAAGTTCCTCCAAGGGGTAACACAGAAGAGCATAACCTTTGATTGAAAGTAAGGTCCAAGTTTTAATGTGAATGTGGAGATAGTTTGCAGTAGCATTTACAAGATTTCTTAATTCAGTTTCAAAATGTTGTTGTTGCAGGTGAATGAAAGTCTTTATGTTTGTAGAATTTGAATTTCTGAAGATAAACTTTTAATACTTAAAGGTGAAGAAAAATTTTGCAATGTCCACCAAATATTGTTGTTGAATTCCCAAGTGTAGTTATTGCTTATGGTGACTGTCCATGTAGTTGATGTAGATTGAGTCGGATGGCCAGACCGGCCGTTGCAGCTTGCGTCCAACGGAGGCCGCTCGGACCCCTCAAGTACCCTGAGATACCGCTCGCCCGCACTATGAGGGGAGCAGAGGTGTTGAAGTACGCCGCGCCCGCGGTGAACAGATACAGGCTGCGGGCATGTAGCAGGTCGTGCGCCGCACATCAGCCTTGGCCGGGAGGAGAGCTCCGGCTCGCCGTGCACATGTCGTCCTCGCTGGAGAGGAGGGGGCCCATCCCCCTCCCCAGTCGCTGCACGGAGCTGCGCGGCTGCGGGGGCGCTGAAACATTAAAGCTAGGCGGCAGAATTGTGTTGGACAATCATCTTCTTTGAGGGTACAGGCTTGTGGAGAGGTTGAGGGGCCAGCGGCGTGTAGATATCCATGGCATTTACTATTATGAAGCCACAGTGTAAGGTGGAGCAGGAGACGGGAGCGTGGTAATGGCCGTGGCAAGAACAGGATGGCAGTTTAACGGGTCGGGGCAGGTTTTACACAAGGCTTACATCTAAAACCAAAATATTACAGAAGGGGCAGAATGCCTTAAAAGTGAAACTCAAAAAAAAAATATAACCTTCATATCCTTTCAAAATAGTATGAAGCAAGTTAACACAGAAATTACACCGGTTTCACCTGGGACAGGTGAACTCTAAATATCCTCTCGGTGGCTGGGTTACTAAGCAATAAGGTAACCGGCGTAAGAAAATCGAGAATGATACAAGGCCCATGAAATCTGGGGGCAAGCTTGCCCGCGGGAACAAAATTTTTGACCATAACCTGGTCACCTACCTTCAAAGTGGTGGGTCTCCGTCCACGATCATACCTTTCCCTAACCTTTTCATGAGATACTTTAAGATTGGCTTTAGCCTTCTTCCAAAGATCTTTAATGTTGTCCGGATCTATTGTCTCGGGCAGAATGTCATTCAGAGACCAGAGGTTAGAGAGCGGCGTGTTGGGAACGAACTTAAACATCAAAGAAGCTGGAGTAAATTTGTGTGATTCATGAACCGCCGAATTCAAAGCAAAAGCTAACCAATGCAGGGACGTGTCCCACCTAGAATGATCTTCATGATGATAGGCAATAAGTGCGGACCTGAGATTACGCTTAACCCGTTCAGCCAGAGATGGTTGAGGGTAATAAGCAGATGTAGTTACATGAGAGATGGACAAGTCAAAACAGAATTTACGAAACAGATTTGATGTAAAAGCTTTAGCATTATCAGATACAATGTATTGGCACGGACCAAAAGAAGCAAAAATAGAATTTAGGCAAGTAATGGTGGACTGAGCGGTAGCCAGCTTAGTCGGAAATAACCAAGAAAATCTAGTAAAGCCATCTACGCACACAAAGATGAACTTGTTAGCATTACCCTTTGACTGGGGGAAGGGTCCAACATAATCGATATACAGGCGTTCCATGGGGCGCGACGCTTGATGCGAAGACAAAAGGCCTACCTTGGTGGACATGGTGGGTTTACTAAGCAAACAAGATTTACAAGCTTTTACAAGTTCACGGATTTCACCGTCCATACCTTTCCAAATGAACATTTCACGAATTTTTTCACGGGTTTTAAAGATTCCAAGACGCCCTCCTAATGGGGTCTCATGATAATACTTGAAGATCATAGGCACAAGAACCGCTGGCACGACAACCTTCATCATCTTATCATGCCTCGATGGGCAACATAAAACACCATTCCTCAGAACATAAGGGACGACATGTTCCCCAGAAGAAAGGGTTTCCATTATCGGAGCCAGCGTCGGATCTTCACGTTGGTATTTCTCGATATCCCTAAAGAGCATGGGAGCATCTGTTAGGATGGCATTAACCTCAGATAGTATGGACTCGGAAGGTGATGAACTGTCGACAGGTTCATGGGTCTCGACGTCGTTAGAAAACATACGGCTAAGTCCATCAGCAACAACATTTTCAGTACCTCTGATATGTCGTACATCGAATTGGAAGGCAGAAATACGGATGGCCCAACGGGCTATACGACCAGTACGACGCGGCCTACCTAAGACCCAGCTTAAGGCTTGATTATCTGTCTCCAAGTCGAATTTGACATGTTCCAGATAGAGACGGAACTTTTCTAAGGCAAATAAAACTGCCAAACCTTCAAGCTCATATATGGAGTACTTTGCTTCTTGAGCCGAGAGAGTCCTAGATGCATAGGCGATGGGGCGCCTCCCTAGTTCAGTCTCTTGAAGAAGGACTGCAGCTACCGCCGACGACGACGCGTCGGTTTGGACGATGAATTTCTTCGAGAAATCAGGCATAGCAAGTACAGGGGCATTACAGAGAGCTAATTTAAGGTCTTCAAAAGCGGCTTGTTGAGACGGTCCCCACTCGAATTTGATGCCTTTCCTACGGAGAAGGTTTAAGGGCGCCGCTCTATTAGCAAAATTAGGAATGAACTTCCTGAAGAAATTCACCATGCCAATGAACCTGGCGATACCTTTAATGTCCTTGGGAGGTTTAAAATCACGGATGGCCTGTGTTCTAGAATGATCGACTGCTACACCATCAGGTGACACAATATGCCCTAGGAATGACATAGAGGGCTTAGCAAAGGCAACCTTGGACAACTTAACAGTTAACCCAGCCTTACGAAGGCGATTGAGAACTTCTCGCAAATGATATAGATGTTCTTCAAAGGTTTCGGAAAATACGACGACATCATCCAAGTAGTGATATAAGTACTCAAATTTGATGTCGGAAAAGACCCTATCTAGTAGCCTAGTGAGCACAGCTGCCCCCGTGGGGAGACCGAAAGGCACGCGGTTGTATTCATATAAATTCCAGTCCGTGGCAAACGCTGTAAGATGTTTGGACTCTTCGGCAAGAGGAATTTGGTTGTAGGCCTGATTCAAATCCAAGATCGTGAAGAACTTGGCCTTACGAAACCATGAAAAACAAGAATGAAGGTCGGGAAGGGGCACGGATTGCAACACCACCTTCCGATTGAGAGCCCTGTAATCAATGACAGGCCTGAAGCCTCCTTGGGGTTTCGGGACTAGAAAAATAGGCGAGGAATACGCTGACTTAGAGGGCCTAATAATACCATCCTTCAACATCTGATCGATGATTTCTTTCAGAGCCTTCATTTTAGGTGGAGATAGCCTATACGGTGGAAAACGGACAGGAATCGAATCCGTGACCTCAATTTTGTATTCAATAAGGTCAGTAACACCAAGAGTATCAGAGAACACCTCGGGAAACGACTGACACAGTTTCCGAATACTATCAGCCTGCTCCTCAGGTAGATGTCTAAGGTCTAACAACATCTCATCCTGGGTAGGCGAAATAGATGAACATGATACAGAATTACACTTTAACAAGGGAATTCTACAATTGGACGCAAATTTGAATGTGCACGACCTGCTCTGGAGATCGAGCACAAGACCAGTGTGAGAAATGAAGTCCGCTCCCAATATGATGGGGCAAGACAAACGCTTGGCCACAAACAATTTGATCTTCCATGTAAATTTAAAAACCCGAATTTTGACATGTAAGGAACCTAGAATTTCTAATGGAGATGAATTAGCCGAAACATATTTAACAGGAGATGAGTCATAGTCAGGGAGTTTACAAACAGATTTCAATTTAGAATACCAATCAGCCGAAATAATGGAACAAACACTGCCTGAATCTAAGAGAGCTGTTATAGGCTCGTTATTTAACTCAATCTTAAGAAAAGGAACAGGTGCGGGGGTATCCGCCGCAATCCTAAGACACTCTTTAGGGCATTCAAAAGATGAATTTGAAGGCTGGTCGTTCTCTGCATTTACAACCTGTTTACTAGGGGCTAAGTCTCGGGAAGATGGATTAGTCGGCTCAGCCGACGCCACTAGTCACCTTTTATTATTGGCATAGCTGGAATTTGCACCAGAAGTTGAGCAGGAGGGGGTGCTATTTGAGTTTGGGCAATTCTTGGCGATATGTGAGAAGGCCCCACACTTAAAACAGCCTTGTGATGACCCTGCTCCATTCCTTGTCCCACTTGACTTGATCAGAGGACACTTATTCCGCAGATGGTCAGGCGACCCGCAAGCATAACATTTACGGGGATTGACTGGTCGGCGAGGTGGAGGCCGAGTGTTACTAAAGGAAGGCGGGGGTTCTTTCGCGACACGCAAAGAATCGGCGTATCTAACTCCTTCCGCTGAGACGGCCAGTGCTTCAAGTTCAGAGAAGGTTTGCGGACACGCCGCGAAACACAAATATGACCTGTAGGATGGCGAAATACCTTCTACAATAGCCTGCACAATCTGATCTTCAGGAAAGTGCAGAGCAAACACCCTAGTGTAGAATTTGATATCTTGAATGAAATCGGCCAAGTTTTCATCCAAGCGCTGTACACGGTAATAGTACTTCTGAATCAGGGAGGACCTGGCCCTAGCCGGGATGAAGTTAGCTAGCAAATGGGCATGGAAATCCTCAATAGATGATTGCTCGGCAATGGCTCTTACGATTTTATCAGAGAGAATACCAATAGCATACGGATAGATAATTTGCAAAATTTGACATGGCGAAAGAGAAAAAACAAGAGCATGATCCTGAAATTCCACTAGAAATCTTAAAAATGAAATTACATCACTGGTGGTGTTGACGGAAAACTTAGAGATACCTCTAAGCAACATTGCCAATGGATGAGGCAAGCTACTGAACCCAGGCGACATAGTCGTTAAAGGTTTCAATGGCAAAGAAGTTAATTCAGAGCGGATGTTACCCAATGACGCACGGCGTTCAGATTCGTTGTTCGATGGGGCAGAGGTAGTTTGAGCAGCAACGGTTATCCTATTGACTTCTCCCTGAGGAGGCTCTTCCTCGTTACCTACATTCACCGTGGCGGGTTGATCAGTTTTGGGAGGAACTTCGCCGGTTAGCAATTGAGTGACCTTATTAGACAATTCAGAAATAGTTTCAAGGAGCGTATTAGCGTCCTTCCTCTGAACGTCATTCACCTTTAGAGACAACAGATCATTAACTCTATTTGCAAAGTGATACAGCCTGCCTTGCACACGCTTAATTTGATTAGGAGACGGATCGTTTTCATCAAAAAAGCTGACTACAGATGCTAGCCCGGTAATATTCTCGACGATCGTGGAAAGAGAGTCATCAATTTCTTTCTCTCTCAAATTGGGGATGGAAATGGGCAAATCAAGGGACTCTCTAAGCTTGTTGGTGTCGATTGCAACCGTGCCTCCAGATTGCACATTTCTGATAGTTAACTCGTATATCAACTCCTCTTTGCGCAAGTAGTTAAGGAGGAGAACATCGCGAGGGCCGGGCATGATGACAGAACAATTTTGAAAAACTCAAAAAATTCCAGCAACTGAGAAAATTATTAGAGTTCGAATCAAAGCAATGTTTAGCCGTCAAAAGGGGCTAAATTGAGACCCATTCAACCACGCTCTGCTACCACTTGTTACGGAGATATCCGTGGTAGGTAGAGGTGAAAGAAGGTGCGGGTGTGAATGGGTTTCAAGCTACGAAATTAACGTGCAATGTAAAATTAATTTAAAATTTAACTAGGTTATATTTTCTTTTCAAAAACAAGAGATAAAAATCATAACAGGTACAGAGTAGCAAAAATGTAAGTACAATATTACTGGATTCGGGCTCAGTGCCCTTACTTCATAACTCTCGGGCAATCAGCCCCGCCTTACTCCAAAAAAATTTTTGCCAAGGGGCAGAAAACCCCATTCATGCCCAGGAGCACTGGCTCCAAACATTACACATAAAGCCTGCACGAGGCATACAGAAACAAATTTCAAAGAGCGATCCGCTCTCAAAATTGTAAGCCTATCACAAGGCCACACCAAACTCTACCTTCAAGCTGTCCTCTAAGGACGTATTCACAGGGGTAAAATACCCAACCTACTGAGGTCTATTACATGAAAAGAAGGTTGATTACATGACCTCTAAAATAACAATTTGAGAGGAGGCGATCTTGCACTCCTAATACACTTTGTTTTTAAAACCTAATCTGGCTCTGGGCCGCTAACGCAAGGGCTAATCCCATACTACAGAGGTGACTTAGAGAAGAACACTTTACATTACATAAACGAAGAATAGTTTGAGAAAATACGTTCACCTCAAAACAAATGTGAGTGGGAGCTCGAGAGGGTTAGCACTCTCTATCCCAATATGTAGCTTTACAAGAAAACGATGAAAAGAGTAATTACATTTTAGGAAAAGGTTACATGATGGAAATGCTTCGAACCCGCCGCGAGTGTTAAACTGCCGACCTAGCAAGAAAAGAAGTTATTAATAGGCCATTACCTGGTGTTGAACGGCTGAAGAAGAAAGAGGCGCTTCCCGCCTCCTGCAATGTACTTAATACACTGAAAGATAGAACAGAAGTGGCCTGGAGACCCTAAAATCAGCAGTTTATATCCTCTCGCGGAAGATTCTAGGCGTTAGGGGAAATAAAACACCCTCCCTCAAAGTTTTTATTGGCTAGGGAAAAGAAACCCCTACATAGAGGAAGAAGAAACACATTATTGGTGGAAAATTAATTAAAGAAATTCGGGATTGGCTAGATCCAAAATAAGGGGAAAAAGAGGGGTATACAGCCAACTTAAACCATGACAGAAAGAAATTTAACAAAGAACAAACTCTTGAAATAAAAATTTCTCCAACAAAATAGTTCTTTGATTTCGCACTAGGTTGCACTATCGTAATTCTTCAGTAGTGTCCTCTAGAAGAGAAAGTTCACACTTCTTACTTCAAGCGAAACAAAGACACATCAAAAATGACACAGTTCACAAACTCAAAAATTTCCAAGTGGTGACATCTTCTGAGAAACGAGAAAATCAATAGAGTAGATAAAGTTCAGATTTCCACCAGAAGAGGAATTTCAACTGGCGCAACTTTTAAATGACCGGAGTAGAGGTGTACCGCCCGGTACAATTATTATTATTATTATTATTATTATTATTATGCAAGATCCATGGCTAAATGATTAGAGAGAGTGCCAGGGGTTCCCGGATTCGATTCCCGGTCGGGTTGGAGGTTTTAACATTCATTGGTTAATTCCGATAGCTGGAGGGCTGTGTGTGTGTGTGCGTGTGTGTGTGTTTGTTTGTTTGTTTTGTGCCGTCTTCATAATAAGAATTCATCATAGTAGGTCGCCTATACGGCGTCAGCTCGAAAGATCTGCACCAGGCCTCTTCGGAGGCCACACGTCATTATATTATTATTATTATTATTATTATTATTATTATTATTATTATTAGTATTAGTATTAGTATTAATTACGTCGAATACCCGGCCAGTTGGTTACACTCCAAACAGTTCAACAGACACACAGCATAGTCTCCTTTAGATGGATAAATTTAACACAATATTATTAGCCCATCAGGTGGCCATGTTCGTTAAGTCTTTAATGATCTGATACTGTGGTTAGCCGGTTCGAGTTCCGTTGGTGGAAAAATGTCACTACGGGAATGTTGGCCCGCAGGGTAGGAGTGGTGGTGGTATGCAATTTGTAATCACCAGATTGCGTGCCAAAAGCAGGTTACCCATCGGTGTCAAAGCCCTGCACCAGGCGAACCAAACATGTCCTCGGACACTGTCGGTACTGAAAGCTGGATGCAAAATAAATTATAATATTGTAGAGAGAAACAGTGATCCGGAATGAGTGACTCAGACGGTTAAGGCGCTGGATTTCTGTGCCCAACTTGGCAGGTTCGATATTGGCTTAGTCCGGTGGTATTTAAAGTTGCTGAAATATATCAGCCCCGTGTCGGTTCATTTACCGGCCCTAAAAGAACTCCCGTGGACAAAATTTCGGTACTTTAGCCTGTTCCAAAAATCGCAAAAGTAGTCAGTGGGACACAATACCTGTAACAGTGAAAACTACACCGAATAACAAGACTTCCTAACTTACAGTATGTGTATTCTATTTTATTCCACAGTTCATCGCACAGTTCTTAACGGGAATCAAGTTATGGGGGAGCGTTAGTTAAATAGACAATAAATGAAATATAACTTTATTGTTACTTTACCCTAGCGTGAGGAGTAGTTCTGATGGGCTAATGACGTGCTTTAAACATGTTTTGCTCTGATAAAATATGTATTATTATTATTATTATTATTATTATTATTATTATTAAAGCGTCTTTATTGTGGCGAAGTTAGGGCTCCCGGCCCTTTCTTACACTTAACCACTTCATGTATATACAATGTATATTTTACATAAAATTTAAACATATGAAATCTTTACGACCTAAAGTATAACTAAAGCAACTAAAGTATCACTAACTAAACTAAGGTGAGTAAAGTATAACTAAATTATATACAGGAACACATTGCAATAAACAACCATATTCACTCTCATTCATGCATTCCATTCACGCTCAAGAAAGACTGGAAGTGCTTAAAAGATGACGCTGGCAAAGGATTTTAAATTTTGTCTTAGATTTAGCTTCCCTGATGTCATTGGGGAGTTCATTCCACCAGCTAGTGGCGGTGATAGTGAACGATCTGTTGTAGGTTGCGGTTCGATGCACAGGAATTTCTAGCGTACAGCCTGACCGGGTATTGAACAGATGCAGGGAACTAAGGTAGCGAAATCTGGTGGATAGGTAAGGAGGAGTGTTTTCAGAAAGCACTTGATACACCAAAGTAGTTGCGTGGAATCTACGTCTACTACCTTCATGTAGTATTATTTGCAGTGTTTTTGGCAACAAATTCACGAACTGTTTTGAAAATAGTATACAGTGCTGTGTAATTACTGGCCGGCTGATGAATTAGCCGAAGTATTATAATTATAACAAACACGGCAAACACGTTGGATGCCACTTTTTATGAGTTTTGCTTTTCGGGATGAAACGTTATTGTCACCCTCTGCAAGCGGGCATACATTTAGCTTAACAGGAAATCCGGTGTCCACCTTAGTGCTCTAAGTGTTAAGTGAATTATCTGAAAAAGTAAAAAAAATTATAATACTGTTTTCAAGTGATCAGACACAATTGTTCCGCAGCATAATTGTTATTTTGATAATCATTCTTAAAATGTGTCCTACATTCAATTTTGCCTTAACATTGTGGATTTAACCGAGTACCTGCTGCTTCGAACTGAATAGATCGATCGATCAATCAATCAATCAATCAATCAATCAATCGCCATTTTTCTGCGTTTAGGGCTGTCACCCAGGAGGCACATTTCCTATCAGATGTTTACCTAGACATTTTATTAATGATTTCAAAAGGAGTTGGAAATTTATCTAATATCTGCCTTGGTTATTTTTTTTTTGCTAGGGGCTTTACGTCGTACCGGCACAGATAGGTCCTAACCGGGCGAGTTGGCCGTGCGCGTAGAGGCGCGCGGCTGTGAGCTTGCATCCGGGAGATAGTAGATTCAAATCCCACTATCGGCAGCCCTGAAGATGGTTTCCAGTGGTTTCCCATTTTCACACCAGGCAAATGCTGGGGCTGTACCTTAATTAAGGCCACGGCCGCTTCCTTCCAACTCCTAGGCCTTTCCTATCCCATCGTCGCCATAAGACCAATCTGTGTCGGTGCGACGTAAAACCACTAGCAAAAAAAAAAGATAGGTCTTATGGCGACGATGGGAGAGGAAAGGCCTAGGAGTTGGAAGGAAGCGCCCGTGGCCTTAATTAAGGTACAGCCCCAGCATTTGTCTGGTGTGAAAATGGGAAACCACGGAAAACCATATTCAGGGCTGCCGATAGTGGGATTCGAACCTACTATCTCCCAACTCGCCCTGTGGTTAATTATTACAATCCCTAATTCCTCTTCTTATAAACTAATATTTGCCTAAATTTTCCCTCTTGAAATCCAAGTTTCTTTCCTATCTATAAAAGCTCCAGCCACGCTTACACCGCTTAATCTTCTCAGCCAGAAGTTTGCAATACACTTCTTTTTTTCTTTTTTAGCTAGTTGCTTTACGTCGCACTGACACAGATAGGTCTTACGGCGACGATAGGACAGGAAAGGCCTAGAAATTGGAAGGAAGTGGCCGTAGTCTTAATTAAGGTACAGTCACAGCATTTTCCTGGTGTGAAAATGGGAAACGACGGAAAATACACTTCTAACACAACTCGTCTGTCACAATCACCCAGTATACACCGTGCTGTTTATTGTGGCTTCTCTCTAGTTCACGAATAAAGTAAGGCTGGTGAGGTTCACGAACACTGGAACCATGTTATAACTGGTGTCATACCAGTGATTTATACGTCATCTCTGATAAAAATTTGCATCTTGTCACAAGATGCTTCTAACATTATAAGTAAGTGCCAATTATTGAAATCTTACTTGGAATGCGTCTCAGAGGAGAGAAGTGTTCATTGCGGTGTCCAGGAACCCATTAACCCACCCCTAGAAGTGCATTCACTTTTATAATATTTTCATTGCTGAAGTAGCTACTTGTATTCCTATTGGCCAACGTAAAGTGTCCGGCCAATTATGAGGGGATTCCATTATCAACCCCGGCACAATAAAAACACAAGTAAACCTGGTGGCTTATACCCCCAAGATCCTCTTTCTTTGTATCTGTATCACTAGTCTTGTCCAGGTTCTACCCTAACCGTCCGCATGGCAAGAAATATCAAATCCTAAAAGCAATAAAAACCATCACCGCCCATTAGTTCCTCAAGCCCTACCCATTAGTTCTTAAGTACTGTAGAGAGTTTGGCAGCATTGTCCACCGCCTGACAACGTCCTGCCCCAAGAAGGCCACGAGAAGTAAACAAACGACAGTCGTTCCGCGCGTACGTCTGTGTTGTGAACGTCTTGTGTCGAGGGAGCAAGTATTGATGTCCTCCCATTTTCATCCTTACTACATACACTAAATACTTTTATAACCACATAGAGATACCTTTAACCTTTATTTACAATCCCGTTTGAGTGATTACGCCAACGCTTTCCTTATATTACCACCTAAGTACCCTTAGTAATCCCAACGAGTTACTTTCACTCCATCTACACAGTAATTAAAAATGAGAAGAACTCTCATCTTGGTGAAACTTAAAACCTGACTTTTCACTCCGTTTAACATCATAACATTGACTGCTATCCATCTCATACCTTTGTCTAGGTATTTTTCAGTCACTCACAATTCTGGAACTCATTTATTACTTTATGCATTATAAGAACCTTATCTGTGATCCCACTTCTTCACTCATATCATATACAGCTTGTAGTCCTCCAGCCTCGTACTTTCTACGTATAAGTGTCCCGCATGCACTAATGATGAACGGGATGCCTAGTCGCTGGTTTCCAAAGGAGAACTACAACGTGCTAGATTTCGGATATGGAACAAATAGCAGTCATTTTATTAAACACGTTCTGTAACAGAGTGCATTATTTTGTAAATACGCCAAAGATGCAGAAAATACCATTTTATAACTCACAAAATTATCCACGAACATATATTACACTCTATCAAAGAACCGCTTGTATATAGTATGTTCCTTGAACGATTTATTAGCTCTTTACTGCAAATCTTTTGAGCGAAATACGTGTATCGAAGGCAGATGGCTCTTTGCAAACTCATGTGCATATCGCCTGCGAGCTTCGGCTGCATTCTGACCAGATTATGTATTTGTATTCGTCATTGATGAACACACCAACCATTAGGCTTATGCCGTGTCAAGAAAACATAGTGAAACTCTTTACGTTTTGCAGAGAACTTTGCTCCACTTCTTCAGGAGAAAATATCGACTGTTCGTTGCATTTTATATAATTAGTTTCTACTTTCTTCACCCACGTTTGTCCCTAATTCGCCTGATGTCTTCGCTAACACTCTCAAAGCACACACAGTGTGATAGACCATCTTAATTGGAGCTTAATATACCGGGTGACTTGGCCGTGCGGTAGCTATGAGCTTGCATCCAGGAGATAGTGAGTTCGAACCCCACTTTCGGCAGCCCTGAAGATGGTTTTCCGTGGTTTTCATTTCCACACCAGGAAATTATGGCTGTACCCAAATTAGGGTCACGGCCGCTTCCTTCCCAATCCTAGGCCTTTCTTATCCCATCGTCGCCATAAGACTTATCTGTGTCGGTGCGACGGAAAGAAAATAGTAAAAAAAAAGAGCTTAATGTTGCCATCAGCTCCCCCTTGTAGCGCTGTGCCAGCATACAGCGAGCCACCACGTGACGAACGAGCGTACCACAACAGTTCTCCAACGGTACGAGCCGTGAAAGAATCAATGTTAACACCAGCCATTGTCGGTATGTTGATAGCAACTGGAGTCATGCTGTACCAAATACCAGCCTAATATTATGCGTCTGAAACCGAGGCCTACTAACGCAAGGGGATGCATTGGGCGGGTAGTGATGAGGAACATGCATAAGTGGCCGTCCGGTTGTTATCTCTTCGTATTCTGGCGTAACTTGCCTGCAGGCAGTAATAGCCCCGTGAAAATCATTAATTAGACAACCCGTTCATCATTAGTGCATGCGGGACATATGCAAGGAGAAAGTGCGAGGCTGGCGGGTCACCTGGTATATACATTAGAGGCCGCTCTTCATTGGCTATCCCTGTGTATGTTATACTGTAATCTGATTACTATTAATACCACTGGGGTTGGGAAAAGCTAAACGAAACTTTTGATATAAAAATGTGTAATTTCAAAATAATATTTAATTTGGAAATTTTTTCGTAGATGCTACCTTTAAGGAAACATGATACACATCTATAACTGTTCGCTCCTCATCCTCCCTCCCCACCCTATCTCCAATTTCCAAGCAACGTCATACCTGAGATTCTCATTAATAACACAATAATGTGCCAAAGAATGGGCATTGTTCGGTACTCATTGTATTCTGCTGAAAGTAGAGCACAACGGGACTGAATACATCTCCTAGTTATTCGATTTAATTAGTTCTGTAACTTAAAGCATATCCTTGCTTCCCTTCCTTTCTCTTTCATGGTATACTCAATAAATTTCTCTACATTGTGGCAGTAAGATGGAAGCCGTCTTGTCTTCCGCCTTGTTTATAGGCTATTATGGAAAACCAGTGACGGTTATACCAAGAAAATATGAAAAAGGTCGGCAAGCAAGTATCCATCGCGGGATGTAAATGACCTTTCCACTCTTTTAGACCTATTTATTTATCCGGCTTTATCATGAAATGCAATACATCTGATTTCTTTAAACCTTAATAGAAAAGTCATGATTTTATTTATTTATTTATTTATTTATTTATTTATTTATTTATTTATTTATTTATATATGCCTTTGTATGTGGCGAAGTCAGGCTCAGTGTTAATTATTAACATTATTTACACTACCTAACAATAGCTATAAATTATACTTATTCTCATTCACTCTAACATTCATGCAACTTGTTCACGTATTTAAGAGGAATTCTCCACAAGATCGTTTAAATGAGGCTATTGAAGTTCTATTACGTGTATTGACAGGGAGAGTGTTCCATAGCCTTGCTCCAGTCACCTGGAAGGAGCGGCTATTTACAGATGAGTGATTAAAGGGTACCATGAGGGTAGATGTCGATCTGGTATTATGTCTATGGGAGAGGAAGTTAAAATTAGAGGATAGGTATTTAGGTGTAGATTCGTTCAGAAGTCGCAGGATGTATATTTCTTAGTGTATTAGTACTCAGTTTATCGATTTTCAGCAAAGATAGCTTCATATAATAAGGGGATATATGTGTCTCACGCTCAATAGTTCTATTTCTTATTACTAGCAATAACTTATTGAATACATTTAGTTTCCTTCTTCCCCCTCCATGTCCCTTCCGGTAGTACGAGGTTCCGTATTCCCACCGCCTTCCTCTTACCCAAAAGCCCATCTTTATACGTATTCCAGACATGATTGTGGAATACCACATCTCTCAATAGGAAATTAGATATTGACATGAACATGTCTTGTTGCTGAGGGTCATCCGCAAATGTGTATGACGTAACGCGACAAAATGTCTGACGGAGGTGACGTCATTACTGAGCTAGTTAGCCGTGCGGTTAGGGGCGCGCAGCTGTTAGCTTGCATTCAGAAGATGGTGGATTTGAATCCCATTGTCAGCAGCCCTGAAGATGGTTTTCCGTGGTTTCGGATTTTCACACCAGGCAGATGCTGGGACTGTACCTTAATTAAGGCCATGGCCACTTCCTACCAGCTCCTAGCCATTTCCTCTCACACCGTCGCCATAAGATGCCACGTAAAGCCAATTGAAAAACAAACTCTGAAGCGTATTCCTCACCGAGTTGTCAGTGTGAGGGCGAGCATTATAATGAAGAAGCATAATCCCTCTCGATAACATGCCCGGGCGTTGTGACTTAATAACGCGCGTCACTTTCTGGAACATGACTTCATAGCGCTGTGCATTGATTGTGGTCTCATGCTTAACTTGAAGGATTACTTTAGCTGGGTTGATTGGCTCAGACGGTTGAGGAGCCGGCCTTGTGATCCCAACTTTGCAGGTTCGATTCTGGCTCAGTCCGGTGGTATTTTAAAGTGCTTATATACGTCAGCCTCGTGACGGTAGATTTACTGGCACGTAAAAGAACTCTTGCGGGACAAACTTCCGGCATCTCTGCGTCTTCGTAAACTGTCAGCAAAGTAGTTAGCTGCACGTAAAGTATCTTGGGCATTATGTATCATAAGTGCCTGTCTTTTGAAGCACTTGGAGAAGGCTATTATGTAAGCAGGCCATAAATTGTAGGGAGGAACATAAATAGTATGATGTACATCAAATTGTTCATTATCTTCAGTATATGGGCGCGTTTAATTTAACCTTGTAATGGAATATACCGTATATCACACCCCCACGCCATATTTATTGCAACATATATTATTATCATTATTATTATTGCTATTTTATTGGTATATCTATATATAAAAAATTGATGAAAACTAAAGTCAATCAGTACGGCCATTCTATCTGGTCGATTTTCTTCATTTTTAATTGAAAGGTATTCATACACAGATTTGTCATCGGGCACTATAAATCACTTAACTTTCGCCTTTCTCAAATTATTTGATTTTTTCAATTTTTTGTCTCTTTGAAGCTATCATATCATTGGCTCTAATAGAGGTACGGAGTTCGTTTTGACCTAAGAACACTCAGTGGATCAATATCTTTCATTTCAGCTCTTAACTATTCAAATTGGTCGATTCTCAGGAAAGTTATGAGTGCACATTCAATTTGACGTCCCATTTCTTCAACATTCTTTTTTTCTCATTGAAGCAATTAAATCTTTCGTTCTAATTGAGGTGCGCAGTTCGTTTTGGTCTAAAAACGCTCAGTGGATCAAGCGCTTTCTTTTGAGGTAATAAGTACTTACATTGGTAGATTATGAGAATAGTTATGTGTACATTTGTCTCCATGACGAAGATCTTTCAAGGACTTTTTAATAGTTAGGCGCGTAGTGTTGTTTCAAGAAACGTTTAATTCAATTTCCTTGTGTGATGTATTTTCAAGTGTTTTCTTGACACAATATTACATTCTATTATCGCAGCAGATCATGTGCTTTATTTCATCAAGTCGGAACTTTGCAAATACATCCGTGAGGATAGTAACGAACACCACCATACATTGTACATTGCGGGCGGAGCCAGCGGGAAACTGCTAGTTAATGTAAGAATATTGGAAGCTAGAATGACTACATGTTACTAGTAGATACTAGTATTTTATTTTGTACAGGCAGTTGGGAAACTCATAGCTATTTCCAGGTGTATGTATGTTCAGTCTTCAGCCCTAAGGCTGGTTGGATCCTCAACAGCTCTGCCATCAGCTGTCATAGATGGCCTAGGCATCACTGAAGAGGCATACTAGGGAAATGAGGAGTGAGGTAGTTTCCCGTTGCTTTCCTCACCGAGCCAGAAGTTGCTTTTACATATCAGTCTGCCAAGTCCACTGAAATGCACGCACCAACCGACCCTATGAGCAATATTTTCACACCATTCATAGCAGGGACTGGCTGCAGAAGGAATGGCATTACTAACATCGCTCATACCTCAGTCACTTTCATATTGTCAAAGCCAAGGATAAGACAGAGACAGATCAATGAAAGTAACAAAATTGCTCTAGCCTATACCAGAAGACATAGTGCACTGTAAACACTAGGTCCTGCTAGCAAAGGCATTGGTATGGAAAAACATCCAGGGGAAATTTTGTGAGTCGTGCGGAGAGTCCAAGTCATGAGACATGGATATCCCAAAATCATAGGTTCGGGCGTGGTCGGGAAATAGCCACGTGTTACCATAGCGCGGGAAATATCTGGCTCATGATGGACAAACACGCCTTCACGAGCTTCGAGATATCGAGACGGAGTGGGGGTGAGAAAGTCTACTTATAGCCTACATCTGAAAGACTCGGTTCAGCAAACACTGTACTATCACTATGAACATTAACGAGTTTACAATTGATTATGGACGAATGGACCAGTGTTGTATTTTACTTATGCTAGTGTACTGATCTAGCACATGTACTTGGTCTTCTGTATCTCCTGGCAACTTTCGGTTTGTTTGTGTGCACAAGCGAAAGTGTCTAAAACCAACTGTTAGTGGTGTCTGAGCTAGAGGTACAGTATAAAAGTGGTATATCATGTGTTGATGGTGAGAGCCGGCAATTTATATGGATACAAAAAACAGTGACGGAGTATCTATATAAATATATGCATTGTAACTATTGGTCATACCGAGCTCGATAGCTGCAGTCGCTTAAGTGCGGCTAGTATCCAGTAATCGGGAGATAGTGGGTTCGAACCCCACTGTCGGCAGCCCTGAAGATGGTTTTCCGTGGTTTCCCATTTTCACACCAAGCAAATGCTGGGGCTGTACCTTAGTTAAGGCCACAGTCGCTTCCTTCCCATTCCTATGCCTTTCCCATCCCATCGTCGCCATAAGACTTATCTGTGTCGGTGCAACGTAAAGCAAATAGCAAAAAAACTATTGGTCAGCGGACTCACTACAAATGGTAGTGCAGTCCTCGTTGCCGTTTCTCATTGCTTTTTGTTCTAGGTTTATGGAATGTACATAGGGAGCCTTCCAGCAGTTGTACATACTTGCTGAGTGTGTTGCTATTTTATATTTGTTGTGTGTTGATGAAGTGCTAATGTACAAATTATAGTTAGGTTAGAATATATAGTTTATTTTCAAATAATGGAGAAGTTAGTTGAGAACATGGGTGCAGTTCCTACCTGTTTAATCGTTTTCAGAGGGTTAGGTAAGGCCCTAAGCAGATGTGCCAGTAAGCAGCTTTATGTACACACCCTGTGAGAGAGAATGATCATGCTATCGAAATTCGAGGAATATTATTTTGAACCCTGGCGCCCAAATCCCGGACATTTCAGTTAAGTATTTCATTTATTTTATTTTATTCATTTAAATGCATTTATATAACAAATGACACCCAATGGTTATTGGAAATTTACAACCTACATAAGATTATGTACAGAATATAATATACAGTAGTGGAAATACCTTCCTTTATTTTACAGCAATAAAAATTATCGCATTATGTGTTACCTTCTTTTATATTTGTAGTAACTAACTGCATGAGATATATATTCTGAAAGCAGTGACGCAGTGTGCGGTTAAGTAACTTTATCGCGCATGTGCGTTGAAAGTTATTTACGTAAAAACCATGCAAAATGATGTTTTATATTACGAGTACGGTCGAAATTTCAAAACGAGTGAAATAAACCTATCATTTTAGTGGCTGTTGTGTACAATATTTTATTTCATACTTTGGCTAATATACGTACTTTATTACACACCATTTTGATACGTCACCACGCAAATAATCCATGTTTTACTCATACAGTGATGTTTCTTTCTGTTTTGTTGTGTGTGCTGCTATTTATTTATTTATTTATTTATTTATTTATTTATTTATTTATTTATTTATTTATTCATTTATTTATTTATTTATTTATTTATTTATTTATTGTATGCAAATATACAGGCGTTAACCGAATTGCAATATTTGCTCATAAGTTCTAATCGTATAAAATATAATTAAAAAATACGAGAAATAAGATAATCACAAAATAGAGTATGAAATAAAGAGTTACCTAATTATAGTATGACAGCAGTGATAAAGATAAATAATACAATAAAACGAAGAATAAGAACAAAACAAAAAGAGAAATTATCTGTAATAAATGCTTACAAGATTTCAAAAATTCTAATTTCTTATTTTGAAATAAATCTATATTCAGAGGATGTAATTTATTATACAGTGACATCATTCTGCATAGGGGTGAATTTACATGTTTGTTTGTGTTAACTCTTGGCAAGAAAAACAAATTCCTAAATTTACCTGCTGGTTTTCTAGGTGCATACAGTAAGAGTTGACAAGTTAAATCAATACTGTCTATTTCATTGTTAACCAACTTATAGAGAAAAATCATCGACTGACATTTTCTTCTGATATCAAGCCTTTCAAAATCAAACATTTCAATCATCTCATGATATGATAAATATTTAGGATATTCTCCGCTTTGCCTGAAATATATATTTCAAGAACGTTTTTTTTTTTTTTGGATCCTTTCTATCAAATCTGTGTGAACTTTTGTTGATTGATTCCAAATAATAGAGGCATATTCCATATTTGATCGAACTAATGAAAGGTAAGGTAAGGGTTGTTCTGCCCGAAGGCAGGTCCGAACCTCCGGAGAGGTGTTCCTGAGTCGGAGTTTACGTGCGGTAGGGTGGCCAGTTCCTTTCCGCTCCTCCATTCCCTTACCCCCCCTCCAACAGCGCGTGGCAACCCATCCAACTCCTGACCACGCCCAATGTTGCTTAACTTCGGAGATCTCACTGGATCCGGTGTCTCAACACGCCTACGGCCGTTGGCGAACTAATGAAAAATACAAACAAAATAAAGATATATTACTTAGGCTATACGAATGTCTCATTATAAACTCAAGGCTCCTGTATGCCTTATTCACAACATTTTCAATATGACCAGTGAAACTTAAATCACTAGTTAATATTACTCCTAAGTAATGAAAGATATGAAAGATATGAGAATCATGAACATAACTTTATGCCGTGACAAAATAACAATAGTAAGGTTAATTGAATCAGTGAACAACTCATTAAGCTACCAGAGTCAAAAAACATGATCCCTCTGTCTTGGATTAAAGAATGTAATACGATCTTTATGGTACACTGTAATATATGTGATACTTATCTTTCGGAAAAATATACTAACCTAGACAACAGTTAAGATGCTCATGGCGGCATATTACTTGAGCTGGTAATGCAGAGACGCCATTTTTGGTGTAGACGGGTACAGAACTACAGTGCTATAAACAGATTGAGAAACAACGTTAAGTTCGATGTTCGCTGATTCATAATCTCTTTCACTATCCGTGTTTGCATTAGTGTGAATTGTAGTTCTACCAATCAGCTACGACTTCTGATGTAAGTGTCCGGGAATTAGTTCATCATCATCATCTGTTTACCCTCCAGGTTCGGTTTTTCCCTCGGACTTAGCGAGGGATCCCACCTCTACCGCCTCAAGGGCAGTGTCCTGGAGCTTCAGACTCTTGGTCGGGGGATACAACTGGGGAGTATGACCAGTACCTCGCCCAGGCGGCCTCACCTGCTATGCTGAACAGGGGCCTTGTGGAGGGATGGGAAGATTGGAAGGGATAGACAAGGAAGAGGGAAGGAAGCGGCCGTGGCCTTAAGTTAGGTACCATCCCGGCATTCGCCTGGAAGAGAAGTGGGAAACCACGGAAAACCACTTCCAGGATGGATGAGGTGGGAATCGAACACACCTCTACTCAGTTGACCTCCCGAGGCTGAGTGGACCCCGTTCCAGCCCTCGTACCACTTTTCAAATTTCGTGGCAGAGCCGGGAATCGAACCCGGGCCTCTGGGGGTGGCAGCATTTCACGCTAACCACTACACCACAGAGGCGGACCGGGAATTAGTTACCGACCGTAAACAGTAATTTTGCGTACACTTTTGAGTCTAAAAAGAAGTCGTTTTCGCCATACTATGAAATAAAATATATTTATGCTCGACGATGCCGAAATATAAATATTATATGCCAAAAAACTGAATCTTAATGAGGCTCATCATAGTTCAATTTTCATTATGATATAAGTTCTCCACCAATCAGACTTCAGATTTTCATTATGATAAAGGTTCACCACCAATCAGAGTTCAGATTTTCATTATGATACAACTGCTTGACCAATTAGGTAAGGACAGCATCACACCTGCGCTTAACGCACTAGCTCCGCACTTGTTTCCAATATCAAACATGTCGGACACACATATTAACATCAATGCACCTTCTACTTGCAAATATTCCACAAACACACGGCACAATCTCTCAAATTCACTTCACCAACTGTACAGTAAACAATCTGTATTTGAAATAAAGCTAGGTTAGGATAACCTTCTATCAAAACTTTGAAAACATACGACATTGTCAAGGTCTCCGATCCACTCACGGAAAAACAAATACCCAGCGAGTGCGCTCTGCGCTCTGTTCAGTAAACTCAACTGTCACGCGCCATCTCGACAGAAATTCATTAATATTTAAAAAATAGAGTTATAATTATCATCGAACATAAACAGTCGCATGCAACTCACCTATAACGATAATTTAAACATTTGTACGGAAATTATAAAACTTGCTTCGCTCGTTTTATAAATATATTCCTATCTTAATTATCTTAACTATTATTTCACAATTTCCGGAACGGGCCTACTTTCATAACGCAAAACTGTTTAGAAAACCCCTAGATTTTGTCGTGATATTAAATAAATAAATAGGCCTACAGTATAATAAATAAATATCCCATATTCACACCAGGAAAATGCTGGGGCTATACCTTAAGGCCACGGCTGCTTCCTTCCCACTCCTACCCGTTTCCCATCCCATCGTCGCCATAAGACCTATCTGTGTCGGCGTGGCGTAAAGCAAATTGTAATTAATAATAATAAGAAGAAGAAAGGGAGCCTCCGTGGCTCAGACGGCAGCGCGTCGGCCTCTCACCGGTGGATACCGTGGTTCAAATCCCGGTCACTCCAAGTGAGATTTGTGCTGGACAAAGCGGAGGCGGGACAGGTTTATCTCCGGGTACTCCGGTTTTCCCTGTCATCTTTCATTCCAGCAACACTCTCCATTATCATTTCATAGCATTTACCACTCATTAATAAATCACCTTGGGAGTGGCGACCCCATTGTAATACTAGCCTATATATGTTTCATTCATTACATCCCCTGACCCGGTCAATGACTGGAAAACAGGTTGTAGGTTTTCATTTTTTCATTCAATAAGAAGAAGAATAAGGGTACTAATTGATCCTAGACCTTATGATTTTACGTGGAGGGCAGTTAAAGTATTTCAAGTAGAGTTTACAGTAAAATTTGAATCCACTAACTTAATACGAGAGCGTTATAAAATACCGAGATGTGTTACTCTACATCAGGTATTACCTGCAGTGGTATTTTCCACTTTGTTACAGAGGGTTGTTTACAAAGAGACGACTACAGTGTTCTTGCAGATAAAAGGAAACTGAACCACATGCACATAAGTGTGGTGAGAAGAAACACATGCTTGTTACTCTGCTATGTCAGGCGCCATGTGTGTGTAATTGCGCGAAAACTTGTCTCCAAGTCGAAAGTCATAAATTTTACAGCTTCACGTGATCTGCTTAGACTTCATGTTGGAAAAGTACGTGTTTTGTTTACATATAAGCCTACACACCGCTCGGCAGTGAGCACTTTAAATGAGACAAGTGATGAATACACCAGAAACATTTTTACAAGAATTTCTACTTTTCTTTTAGTTTTAATATTCGAATTTTACCTGTCTGTTTCCTTAGCTGAATTGTTAAAGTGGAGACCTTCGTTTCTGAGGATCGCGGATTCGATTACCGGTTTGGTCGAATAATTTAATCGCTTCTCAGACTTGGTGTATGTATTTACTCACACATGCTCCTCTGCTTGTACGCCTACAGGCCAACCCAAAAGTTATTTAACATTTGATGAGGCAATACTTCATGGAATATTGCAGTAGGAGAGGTAATAATTGACACACATAATTGGCACGACATGGGGCTTCCTTGACACCAAAACAGAGAAAATAAAGCTTCAATAACAGTGCCTTTTTCTGGTAACGTCAACATGCTCAAAGAGCGGCAGCGGTGGTTTTGTTTGAGATTCCCGGCCTCATTGGGTCCTTAATCTCAACTTGACGTGTAGCTCTTAGAGCGTAGATTATTGGTTTTGTTTGGTACTTAATTTCCAGTATTTCAGGGAGAATAGTGGAGCGGCGAACGTGGAGATATTGATATGTGGTGGTGGCAGTTGCTTGCCGTTGTTTGCGACTTAGGTAAAGGATACTTATTTGCACTTCGGTAGGTGCTAGCCGCCAGTTGGGCTCGTTAAGAGTTTTAGAAAGGATTCATTTAGGGGTGCGTTGTTAGTTGTTGGGGCATGCAGTGCTTCTGAGTGGGAAAAGGTCTTGGGTTGGGATGCTTGGGTTATGTAGTGCTGGTTAGTAGAGAGAGGAGATTTTTAAGAAGTTCAATAGTGGTGATGGTTTGTGATGTGCGGTTTAGATAGTGCGTGGGAGAGAGGTTGTGGTTGAGGTTTAGTAGAGACGGAAGTTGTTGGTTAGTTGATTGTAGGTGGCGGAGGTGTTTGCTTGCGATGTAATTCTCACGACAGCTCCTTTTATACCGTGCACTGGTCTCATGCGGCATCATTGACGTGTTGCTGTCCACCGCCATCTATTGGCCTGTTTGTGCACTCGTTGTTGGTCTCAATAAAACCCCATGTCATTTCAAGCACGCGTGGTCATTTGTACACCGACGTGTTGCTGTCCTGCGCCATCTGTTGGTCATTTTGTGTACTTTATGTTGATGTCAATAAAACGCCATGTCATGCCAATCACGTGTGTCAATTATTATCTGTCTACCTCCAATATTCCTTGAAGTATTGCCTCGTCAAATGTTACCTAACTTTTGCATCACTCTGTACTACTAACCACAAGAGAAACTCGCCATAGCGAATACATCGCACCATACAGCGTTGGCTTCAGGAAGGGCACCTATCAAGCAAGTGGCTGTGCAGTTAGTGGTGGTGGAGATTATTGTTTTAAGAGGAAGTACAACTACGTAACCATCCTCAATATAACACTAATCAGAGAGAACAAATGGAAAGGATCTGACACTTAGAAAAATCAAGATATACGTCAAAAAGACAAGGTCCACGAAGGATGTGGAAATGGAAAAAAATCCTTTGCCCTCGAATGCTCTAATAGCGTCGGGGTCAGAAAAGAACAAGAGTTGACAACGGGAGGTCGGACAGAATAGATCAAAGTGATGAGCCTGGCACAAGTAAGTGGAAGCAATGCCAGGACTCAGCTGAGAGCCCCGTGGTGCCAACCCACACTCCCAAGTTGAGAGCCCCTGGGGGCCCCTTTTATCACCTGTTACGACATGCAGAGGATAGCGTGGGTGTTGTTCTAGCGCCCCCACCCACAGGGGGAAGTGCTGTGCGGTTAGAATCACATAGCTATCAGCTTGCATTCGGGAGATAGTGGGTTTGAACCCCACTGTCGGCAGCCCTGAAGAAGGTGTTCCGTGGTATTCCATTTTTACACCGGACTGTACTTCAGTGAAGGTCACGGTCGCTTCCTTCCCACTCCTGGCCCTTTCCTACCCCATAGTCACCACGAGACCTATTTGTATCGGTGCGAGGTAAAGCAGGTTATAATAGAAGAAAAGGAAGGACATCTGTCCCAAACCCACACATTTAGAGCATACTTAGCACACACAACCACACTTAGGGGTTCGAAAAGTGGCACGCAAAGGGGAAGAAGGAAAATAAGATTATTTTGATGGTGAACACACCGGCCAGATGAAAGGAGACACGCATTTACTACCAAACATATTAAAATTAAAGTAAATTCGTGTCCTCATTCCTCATTTCTGACACGCCCCCAATAGAGCGGTGAGCTCCATAAACCATGTAATCACATACCAGTACTCCTACCAGTCTCAAATTTGTAGTAGTACCAGGAATCAAACCCGTGCCCCTGAAGATGACAGCTAATAGCACTAACCGTTACAATACGGGACCAACCACCATAGAAACGCGTAATGGTGCATATTTCTCTGCACATTAGAGTTTACGTCAGGAATGGCACCTGGCCGTAAAACTTGGCTTAATTCACAGTAATGCCTACAAAAGATAATTGGGAAGACGACCAGGAGAGAATGAATACTATTAATAATAATAATAATAATAATAATAATAATAATAATAATAATAATAATAATAATAATAATAATAATTGTACCGGGCGGTACACCTCCACTCCGCTAATTTAAAATGTGCGCCAGTTGAAACTCCTCTGCTGGAGGAAGTCTGAACTTTATCTACGCTATTAATTCTCTACTTTCTCAGAAGATGTCACCACGTGGAAAATTTTGAGTTTTTGAACTGTGTCATTTTTGATGTGGTCTTGTTTCACTTGAAGTAAGAAGTGTGAACTTTCTCTTCTAGAGGACACTACTGAAGATCTACAATAGTGCAATCTAGTGCGGAGTAAAAGAACTATTTTTTTGGAGAAAATTTAATTTCAAGAGTTTGTTCTTTGTTAAATTTCTTTCTGTCATTGTTTACCCCTTTCTTCCCCTTGTTATGAATGTATCCAATCCCGAATTTCTTCTATTAATTTCTGACCAATCTGGTGTATCTTCCCCCAACTTGAATCTGTTGCGGGGTCCTACCCAATAAAGAGTTTGTGGGAGGGTGTTTTCTTTCCCCTAACGCCTAGAACCTTCCACGAGAGGATATAAACTGCTAATTTTTGGGTCTCTGCGCCACTTCTGTTCCATCTTTCAGTGTATTAAGTACTTAGCAGGAGGCGGGAAGCGCCTCTTTCCTCGGCAGCGGTCAACAACAAGGTAATGGCCGATTAATAAATTCTTTCTTTGCTAGCTCAGCAGTTTAACTTTCGGGGCGGGTTCTAAGCGTTCCACTATGTAACCTTTTCCTAAAATGTAACTTCTCTTTTCATCCATTCTCTTGTAAAGCTACATACTGGGATAGAGAGTGCTAACCCTCTCGAGCTCCCACTCACATTGTCTTGAGGTGAACTTATTTTCTCAACCAATTCTTCCGTTATGTAATGTAAATTGTTATTTTCTTAAGTCACCTCTGTAGTATGGGATTAGCCCTTGCGCTAACGGCCTAAGGCCAAGTAGGTCTTAAACAAAGTGTATTGGGAGTGCAAGTTCGCCTCCCCTCAAATTGTATTTTAGAGGTCATGTATTAACCTTCTTGTCATTTAATAGACCTCAGTAGGTTGGGTATTTTACCCCTGTGTATATGTCCTTTGAGGACAGCTTAAAGGTGGAGTTTGGTGTGGCCTGGGAGAGGCTTAAATTTGAGAGCGAGTGGCTCTTTTGAAAATTGTATGTTGTATGCCTCGAGGAGGCTTTTCAGTGTAATGTGGAGCAAGGGCTCCTAGGTATGAATGGGGTTTTCTGCCCCTCTGTTAAAATTGTGTTTGGGGTAAAACTGAGCTGATTGCCCAAGAATTATGTTTCTGACTTTTGAAGCCCCAAATGGGGTACCTATGTAAATGTATTTTTTCAATCGTGTTTCGGCTACTAAGTACCTGTTCTATTTGTTGTTACCTAATTTTGCAAAGAAAATATAACCTTGTTAAATTTTAAAATTAATTTCACTTTAGTAGCTTGAGACCTATTCACCACCCAGCACCTTCTTTCATGCATAACTACCACCAAAACACGGTAACAAGTGGTAGCAGAGCGTGGTTGAATGGGTCTCAATTTAGCCCCTTTTGACGGCTAGACATTGTTTAGATCCGAACTCTAACCATTTTCTCAGTTGCTGGAATTTTTTTTTTGACTTTCCAAAATTGTTCGGTCATCATGCCCGGCCCTCGCGATGTTCTCCTTCTTAACTACTTGCGCAAGGAGGAGTTGATCTATGAATTAACTATCAGAAATGTGCAATCTGTAGGCACGGTTGCAGTAGACACTAACAAGCTTAGAGAGTCCCTTGATTTGCCCATTTCCATCCCCAATTTGAGAGAGAAAGAAATTGACGATTCTCTTTCCACGATCACGGAGAACGTTACTGGGCTAGCTTCCGTAGTTAGTTTTTTTGATGAAAATGATCCGTCTCCTAATCAAATTAAGCGTGTGCAAGGCAGGCTATATCATTTTTCGAATAGGGTTAACGATCTGTTGTCTCTAAAACTGAATGACGTTCAGAGGAAGGAAGCTAGTACGCTCCTGGAAAATATTTCCGAATTATCTAGTAAGGTCACTCAATTGTTAACTGGGGAAGTTCCTCCCAAATCTGATCAACCCACCATAGTGAATACTGGTAGTGAGGAAGCGCCTCCCAAGGGAGAAGTTAATAGGGTAACCGTTGCTGCTCAAACTATCCCTGCCCCATTGGACAACGAATCTGAACGTCGCGCATCATTGAGTAACATCCGTTCTGAATTAACTTCTTTGCCATTGAAGCCTTTACCTACTATGTCACCCGGGTTTAGCAGCTTGCCTCATCCATTGGCAATGTTGCTCAGAGGTATTTCTAAGTTTTCTGTTAATACCACCAGTGATGTAATTTCATTTTTAAGATTTCTAGTGGAATTTCAGGATCATGCCCTTGTGTTTTCTCTGTCTCCATGTCAAATTTTGCAAATTATCTATCCGTATGCTATTGGTATTCTCTCTGATAAAATCGTAAGAGCCATTGCCGAGCAATCATCTATTGAGGATTTCCATGCCCACTTGCTAGCTAACTTCATCCCTGCTAGGGCCAGGTCCTCCCTTATTCAGAAGTACTATTATCGTGTACAGCGCTTGGATGAAAACTTGGCTGATTTCATACAGGACATTAAGTTTTATACTAGGGTGTTTGCCCTTCATTTTCCTGAAGATCAGATTGTACAGGCTATTGTAGAGGGAATTTCACCTCCCTATAGGTCATATTTGTGTTTCGCGGCGTGCCCGCAAACTTTCTCTGAACTTGAAGCATTGGCCGTCTCAGCGGAAGGAGTTAGATACGCCGATTCTTTGCGTGTCGCGAAAGAACCCCCGCCTTCCTTTAGTAACACTCGGCCTCCACCTCGCCGACCAGTCAATCCCCGTAAATGTTATGCTTGCGGGTCGCCTGACCATCTGCGCGACAAGTGTCCACTGATCAAGTCAAGTGGGACAAGGAATGGAGCCGGGTCATCACAAGGCTGTTTTAAGTGCGGGGCCTTCTCACATATCACCAAGAATTGCCCAAACTCAAATAGCACCCCTTCCTGCTCAACTTCTGGTGCAAATTCCAGCTATGCCAATAATAAAAAGTGACTAGTGGCTTCGGCTGAGTCGACTAATCCATCTTCCCGAGACCCAGCCCCTAGTAAACAGGTTGTAAATGCAGAGGACGATCAGCCTTCAAATTCATCTTTTGAATGCCCTAAAGAATGTCTTAGGATTGCGGCGGATACCCCCGCACCTGTTCCTTTTCTTAAGATTGAGTTAAATAACGAGCCTATAACAGCTCTCTTAGATTCAGGCAGTGTTCGTTCGATTATTTCGGCTGAATGGTATTCTAAATTGAAATCGGTTTGTAAACTTCCTGACTATGTCTCTTCTCCTGTTCAATAAGTTTCGGCTAATTCATCTCCATTAGAAATTCTAGGTTCCTTACTGGTCAAGATTCGTATTTTTAAGTTTACATGGAAAATTAAATTGTTTGTGGCCAAGCAATTGTCTTGCCCCATTATATTGGGAGCTGACTTTATTTCTCACACTGGTCTTGTGCTCGATCTCCAGTCTAGGCCGTGCACATTCAAATTTGCTTCTAGTTGTAAAATACCACTATTAAAGTGTAATTCTGTGTCATGTTCTTCTATTTCGCCTACCCAGGATGAGATGTTGTTAGACCTTAGACATCTACCTGAGGAGCAGGCTGATAGTATTCGCAAACTGTGTCAGTCGTTTCCCGAGGTGTTCTCTGATACTCTTGGTATTACTGACCTTATTGAATACAAAATTGAGGTCACGGATTCGATTCCTGTCCGTTTTCCACCTTATAGGCTATCTCCACCTAAAATGAAGGCTCTGAAAGAAATTATCGATCAGATGTTGAAGGATGGTATTATTAGGCCCTCTAAGTCGGCGTATTCATCGCCTATTTTTCTAGTCCCGAAACCCCAAGGAGGCTTCAGGCCTGTCATTGATTACAGGGCTCTCAATCGGAAGGTGGTGTTGCAATCTGTGCCCCTTCCTGACCTTCATTCTTGTTTTTCATGGTTTCGTAAGGCCAAGTTCTTCACTATCTTGGACTTGAATCAGGCCTATAATCAAATTCCCCTTGCCGAAGAGTCTAAACACCTTACAGCGTTTGCCACGGACTGGAATTTATACGAATACAACCGCGTGCCTTTCGGGCTCCCCACCGGAGCAGCTGTACTCACTAGGCTACTAGATAGGGTCTTCTCCGACATCAGATTTGAGTACTTATATCACTACTTGGATGATGTCGTCGTATTTTCAGAGACTTTTGAAGAACATCTAGATCATCAGTGAGAAGTTCTCGATCGCCTTCGTAAGGCTGGGTTAACTGTTAAGTTGTCCAAGGTCGCCTTTGCTAAGCCCTCTATGTCATTCCTAGGACATATTGTGTCACCCGATGGTGTAGCAGTCGATCATTCTAGAACACAGGCCATCCGTGATTTTAAACCTCCCAAGGACATTAAAGGTATCGCCAGGTTCATTGGTATGGTGAATTTCTTCAGAAAGTTCATTCCTAACTTTGCTAATAGAGCGGCGCCCTTAAACTTTCTTCGTAGGAAAGGCATCAAATTCGAGTGGGGACCTTCTCAACAAGCCGCTTTTGAAGATCTGAAATTAGCTCTCTGTAATGCCCCTGTCCTTGCTATGCCTGATTTCTCAAAGAAATTCATCGTCCAAACGGACGCGTCATCGTCAGCTGTAGCTGCAGTCCTTCTTCAAGAGACTGAACTAGGGAGGCGACCCATCGCCTATGCATCTAGGGCTCTATCGGCTCAAGAAGCCAAGTATTCCATCTATGAGCTCGAAGGGTTGGCAGTCTTATTTGCCTTAGAAAAGTTCCGTCTCTATCTGGAACATGTCAAATTAGACCTGGAGACAGATAATCAAGCCTTAAGCTGGGTCTTAGGTAGGCCGCGTCGTACTGGTCGTATAGCCCGCTGGGCTATTCGTATTTCCGCCTTCCAGTTTGATGTTAGACATATCAGAGGTACCGAAAATGTTGTTGCTGATGGACTCAGCCGTATGTTTCATAACGACGTCGAGACCCACGAACCGGTCGACAGTTCATCACCTTCCGAGTCCATACTATCTGGTGTTAATGCCATCTTAACAGATGCTCCCATGCTTTTTAGGGATATTGAGAAATACCAACGTGAAGATCCGACGCTGGCTCCGATAATGGAAACCCTTTCTTCTGGGGAACATGCTGTCCCTTATGTTCTGAGGAATGGTGTTCTATGTTGCCCTTCGAGGCATGATAAGTTGATGAAAGTTGTTGTTCCAGCGGTTCTTGTACCTATGATCTTCAAGTATTATCATGAGACCCCATTAGGAGGGCATCTTGGAATCTTTAAAACCCGTGAAAAGATTCGTGAAATGTTCATCTGGAAAGGTATGGACGGCGAAATTCGTGAACTTGTAAAAGCTTGTAAATCTTGTTTGCTCAGTAAACCCACCATGTCCACCAAGGTAGGCCTTTTGTCTTCGCATCAAGCGTCGCGCCCCATGGAACGCCTGTATATCGATTATGTAGGACCCTTCCCCCAGTCAAAGGGTAATGCCAACAAGTTCATCTTTGTATGCGTAGATGGTTTTACAAGATTTTCGTGGTTATTTCCGACTAAGCTGGCTACCGCTCAGTCTACAATTACTTGCTTAAATTCTATTTTTGCTTCTTTTGGTCCGTGCCAATATGTTGTATCTGATAATGCTAAGGCTTTTACATCTAATCTTTTTCGTAAATTCTGTTCTGACTTGTCCATCTCTCATGTAACTACTTCTGCTTATTACCCTCAACCATCCCTGGCTGAACGGGTTAACCGTAATCTCAGGTCCGCACTTATTGCCTATCATCATGAAGATCATTCCAGGTGGGACACGTCCCTGCATTGGATAGCTTTTGCTTTGAATTCGGCGGTTCATGAATCTCACAAGTTTACTCCAGCTTCTTTGATGTTCAAGTTTGTTCCCAACTCGCCGCTCTCTAACCTCTGGTCTCTGAATGACATTCTACCCGAGACAATAGATCCGGATAACATTAAAGATCTTTGGAAGAAGGCTAAAGCCAATCTTAAAGTGTCTCATGAAAAGGTTAGGGAAAGGTATGATCGTGGACGGAGACCCACCCCTTTGAAGGTAGGTGACCAGGTTATGGTCAAAAATTTTGTTCCCGCGGGCAAGCTTGCCCCCAGATTTCATGGGCCATGCATCATTCTCGATTTTCTCACCCCGGTTACATTGTTAGTAAGTAATCCAGCCACCGAGAGGATATTTAGGGTTCACCTGTCCCAGGTGAAACCGGTGTAAATTTTGTGTTAACTTGCTTCATATAATTTGATAGGAATATGATGGTTATATTTTTTTTTGAGTTCCACACTTAAGGCATTCTGCTCCTTCTATAATATTTTGTTTTATATGTAAGCATTTCTTGTAAACCTCCCCCGACTGTTAAACTGCCATCCTGTCCTTGCCACGGCCATTACCACGCTCCCGTCTCCTGCTCCAATACACACTGTGGCTTCATAATATTAAATACCATGGATATCTACACGCCGCTGGCCCCTCAACCTCTCCATAATGCCTGTGCCCTCAAAAAAGATGATGGTCCAACACAATTCTGCCGCCTAGCTTTATGTTTCAGTGCCCCCGCAGCCGCGCGGCGCTGTGCCGCGGCTGGGTTCGAGGACGGGCCCCCTCGGCCCCAGCGAGGACGACATGTGCACGGCGAGCCGGAGCTCTCCTCCCGGCCAAGGATGATGTGCGGCACACGACCTGCTACTTGCCCGCAGCCTGTATATGTTCACCGCGGGCGCGGCGTGCTTCAACACCTCTGCTCCCCTCATAGTGCGGGCGAGCGGTATCTCAGGGTACTTGAGGGGTCCGAGCGGCCTCCTTTGGACGCAAGCTGCAACGGCCGGTCTGGCCATCCAACTTCATTAACCTCAACTACATGAACAGTTACTATAAGTAATGACTACACTTGGGAAACCAGCAAGCAATAGTTGGTGGACATTGCAAAATTCTTCATCACTTTTAAGTATTAAAAGTTTATCTTCAGAATTCTACTTCTACAAACTTAAAGACTATACTTCTCCTGCAACAACAAAATTTTGAAACTGAAACAAACCAAATCATGAAAGTCTTATAAATTTTTTTGGCAATTAATCTCCATATCTACATCAAAACTTGGACCATGTTTGCAAACAATTTCATGTGTCACCCCGGGAGGAACTTTTGGGGGGGGAGGTCTGTACCGGGCGGTACACCTCCACTCCGCTAATTTAAAATGTGCGCCAGTTGAAACTCCTCTGCTGGAGGAAGTCTGAACTTTATCTACGCTATTAATTCTCTACTTTCTCAGAAGATGTCACCACGTGGAAAATTTTGAGTTTTTGAACTGTGTCATTTTTGATGTGGTCTTGTTTCACTTGAAGTAAGAAGTGTGAACTTTCTCTTCTAGAGGACACTACTGAAGATCTACAATAGTGCAATCTAGTGCGGAGTAAAAGAACTATTTTTTTGGAGAAAATTTAATTTCAAGAGTTTGTTCTTTGTTAAATTTCTTTCTGTCATTGTTTAAGTTGGCAATATTTACCCCTTTCTTCCCCTTGTTATGAATGTATCCAATCCCGAATTTCTTCTATTAATTTCTGACCAATCTGGTGTATCTTCCCCCAACTTGAATCTGTTGCGGGGTCCTACCCAATAAAGAGTTTGTGGGAGGGTGTTTTCTTTCCCCTAACGCCTAGAACCTTCCACGAGAGGATATAAACTGCTAATTTTTGGGTCTCTGCGCCACTTCTGTTCCATCTTTCAGTGTATTAAGTACTTAGCAGGAGGCGGGAAGCGCCTCTTTCCTCGGCAGCGGTCAACAACAAGGTAATGGCCGATTAATAAATTCTTTCTTTGCTAGCTCAGCAGTTTAACTTTCGGGGCGGGTTCTAAGCGTTCCACTATGTAACCTTTTCCTAAAATGTAACTTCTCTTTTCATCCATTCTCTTGTAAAGCTACATACTGGGATAGAGAGTGCTAACCCTCTCGAGCTCCCACTCACATTGTCCTGAGGTGAACTTATTTTCTCAACCAATTCTTCCGTTATGTAATGTAAATTGTTATTTTCTTAAGTCACCTCTGTAGTATGGGATTAGCCCTTGCGCTAACGGCCTAAGGCCAAGTAGGTCTTAAACAAAGTGTATTGGGAGTACAAGTTCGCCTCCCCTCAAATTGTATTTTAGAGGTCATGTATTAACCTTCTTGTCATTTAATAGACCTCATAAGTTTGGGTATTTTACCCCTGTGTATATGTCCTTTGAGGACAGCTTAAAGGTGGAGTTTGGTGTGGCCTGGGAGAGGCTTAAATTTGAGAGCGAGTGGCTCTTTTGAAAATTGTATGTTGTATGCCTCGAGGAGGCTTTTCAGTGTAATGTGGAGCAAAGGCTCCTAGGTATGAATGGGGTTTTCTGCCCCTCTGTTAAAATTGTGTTTGGGGTAAAACTGAGCTGATTGCCCAAGAATTATGTTTCTGACTTTTGAAGCCCCAAATGGGGTACCTATGTAAATGTATTTTTTCAATCGTGTTTCGGCTACTAAGTACCTGTTCTATTTGTTGTTACCTAATTTTGCAAAGAAAATATAACCTTGTTAAATTTTAAAATGAATTTCACTTTAGTAGCTTGAGACCTATTCACCACCCAGCACCTTCTTTCATGCATAACTACCACCAAAACACGGTAACAATAATAATAATAATAATTCTTGATAACTGATGGTAGATCACAAATAAAAAACATCGGGAAACAAGAGAGGAAAATTCTCAGGAAAATTCTAGGACCTAAATGTGAAAATGGTATTTGGATGAAAAGGTAAGGTAAGGTAAGGTAAGGGTTATTCTGCCCGAAGGCGGGTCCGAACCTCCGCAGAGGTGCTCCTGAGCCGGAGTTTACGTGCGGTAGGGAGGCCAGTTTCTTTCCGCTCCTCCATTCCCTTACCCCCCCCCCCCACCAACAGCGCGTGGCAACCCATCCAACTCCTGACCACGCCCAATGATGCTTAACTTCGGAGATCTCACGGGATCCGGTGTTTCAACACGGCTACGGCCGTTGGCTGGATGAAAAGGAAATCACGGGAAATCTATCAAGTAACAGAAAATATCACAGACACCATTAGAAAAAGAAGATTAAAATGCTATGGTCATCTGATCAGGACGGATAACAATAGGCTAACAAAGAAAATATTAAATCTCGCAGTATCTCTAAAAAATCGCATCTGGCTTAGAGAAATAAACTAAGATCTTCAGAAAATTGGTATAAATGAAGAAATCTTGCAAGACGGAAAAAATTCAGAAATCTCATAAACAAACACAAATTCGCTGATCAACCTAAAAGACAAGCTACAGGATGGACGGAAGAACGCAAAAATACACACATCGAAAGGATGAAGAGATTTTGGGAAGACAAGAAGAAACGTTGTGCTAAATAGGTGGACATGCGTTCCTTAGTTGGACAAAACGAATCAAAGGAAATAATAATATTAGGAAAAATGGAAACCTCTTCCCTGCTGAAGGAGGTGCACAAAGACATGCGGGTAAATGATATAAGACCAGGGGACATAATTTAGGCAAAAATTACGAGTTTGAGGAATGATCCAAAGAAATAACCTGCTAAACCGTGGAACATCTCGGTGGAAGAATACCTGAAAAGGAGTGTGATACAATGTGAACAAAAAGGTGTAAGCCTAAGAGAAGCAGACAGCTTGTGTAACGGAAGTCCATAGTTGTCTGTATGGATGAAAAGAAAATAAATAAATTAATGATAATAATAATAATAGAACACATGCAACAAGCGAGCAGTATCATACAAGGATAAACCAAGACGTCAGAGGATCTGTATGGTTCGGAGTGCCTGATACTGAATAAGGAAGACGATCTGCAGGAAATCGAGAAAGGAGAAAAGAAAAACATTGAGAAAAATTGAAGGCCACTGATCGATACAGATGGGATATGGAATACAGAACGAGGACCTTTACAGACACATTGACAAAATCAGTCTCTATGCGGAAACAAGGCTTGAAATTCTATGGGCACCTGGTGAGACTGGACGAGAACCGATTGATGAAGATGACCTTCATATGCATCGTACGATTAAGGCTACTACGAAGTGAGCTGACAACATCAAACCATTCGCAGAGAAACCTCCAAAATGTACGATCAAATTGAGAATATCGGTGGAGCAGAAAAAGATCAGAAGTGAAATAATGAAGATGTTCTGGAAAGACAAGAAGAGAAGGACCAGAGAGCGTTAGGTTTTATGCGGTCCATTGTTGATCAAATTTGGATTTAAAATAATAATAATAATAATAATAATAATAATAATAATAATAATAATAATAATAATAATAATAATAATAATAAATGTCCGCCTCTGTGGTGTAGTGATTAGCGTGATTAGCTGCCACCCCCGGAGGTCCGGGTTCGATTCCCGGCTCTGCCACGAAATTTGAAAAGTGGTACGAGGGCTGGAACGGGGTCCACTCAGTCTCGGGAGGTCAACTGAGTAGAGGTGGGTTCGACCCCCACCTCAGCCATCCTGGAAGTGGTTTTCCGTGGTTTCCCACTTCTCCTCCAGGCAAATGCCGGGATGGTACCTAACTTAAGTCCACGGCCGCTTCCTTCCCTCTTCCTTGCCTGTCCCATCCAATCGTCCCATCCCTCCACAAGGCCCCTATCCAGCATTCGCCTGGGCGAGGTAATGGTCATTCTCCCCAGTTGTATCCCCGACCCAAAGTCAGAAGCTCCAGGACACTGCCCTTGAGGCGGTAGAGGTGGGATCCCTCGCTTAGTCCGAGGGAAAAACCGACCCTGGAGGATAAACAGATTAAGAAGAAGAAGAATAAATAACAATAATATGCAATAAACGAGTAATGTCACGCAATGTTAAATTGAAACCTTACAAAATAGTTATCCTACTCGAAGCTCTATATGCATCAGAAACCTTAACTTTAGGAGGTCATTCTAACACTTCAGATATTGAAAAACAAGAACGTAAAATTAATAGGAAAATTTTCAGCCCCAAACATGAAAATGGGATTTGGATCAAAAGGCGAACTGCAGATCTCTATAGTCACACAGATAGTTTCATCAATACTGTATGGAGGAGAAATTTGAAATTTTTGGACACATTTTTACAATGGATAATGGACTCACAAGAAGATTATGGAATGTAATAAATTACCAAAACGTGAGAATGAATTAGCTGGAGGAAACAAGAAGGGACCTGAATGAATTGAACATCGAGAAAGACATAATGAAAAATCACGACTTCAGGACCTCAGTGAATAAACACACATTTATGGTGAAAACTAGCAGCAAGACTGGTACAAAGTTGTCAGAAGAACGGAAGAGGAAACACAGTGAGTTCGTGAAGAGATTTTAGAAGAATAGGGAGGCGAAAGTCATCAAGCCAATGAGGCATCGGATTTCTGTTGGGTATTTTTCTCGAAAAGATCAAATATTCTCTTCGCATTATTATTATTATTATTATTATTCCCGATCTTTTTCATACTACATGGCATTGAAACTAATCTGGATTAAGCTTAGTCTTACAGCCGGATATTTTTCCTGACCGTAATACCTAATAATGCTATTTGCTTTACGTCCCACTAACTACTTTTTCGGTCTTCGGAGACGCCGAGGTGCCGGAATTTAGTCCCGCAGGAGGTCTTTTACGTGCCAGTAAATGTACCGACACGAGGCTGACGTATTTGAGCACCTTCAAATACCACCGGACTGAGCCAGGATCGAACCTGCCAAGTTGGGGTCAGAAGGCCAGCGCCTCAACCGTCTGAGCCACTCAGCCCGGCGACCGTAATACCAGGCGGAGGGATGTGCGTAGCATTACTGCTTATATTTGTAGTGTGATAGCCGGGCTGAGTGGCTCAGACGGTTAAGGCGCTGGCTTTCTGACCCCAACTTGGCAGGTTCGAACCTGGCTCAGTCCGGTGGTATTTGAAGGTGCTCAAATACGTCAGCCTCGTGTCGGTAGATTTGCTGGCACGTAAAAGAACTCCTGCGGGACTAAATTCCGGCACCTCGGCGTCTCCGAAAACCGTAAAAGAGTAGTTAGTGGGACGTAAAACAAATAACATTGTTATTATTATTGTAGTGTGATTTGTTGTATGCAAATAAATATGTGGTCTTAAAACGAGCATAAACACCGAGCTCCCTAACTGGGGGAATTAATCAAGCAGATTAGAATCCATGGTCCAGTCGTGAATCGTCCCCAGGTTCCTCTGAACCGAAGACCAGTAAGCTGACATATTATTATTATTATTATTATTATTATTATTATTATTATTATTATTATTATTATTACAAATAATATGGAGATAATGATTAGCCCAATGGCTTACCTGCTGGCTTCCCACCCGGAAGGCTGAGGTTCGAATCCCGGTCAATCTTGGGTTGAGGTTTTAATCTCAAGAATCACGTGGTGTCAGGAAGGGCATCCTGTCTCAAAACTCGGCCCATACAAAAATTAGCCTGGGTGGCTACAGTGACCCCAGAAATAAATGGGATAAGCTTAAGAAAGTTTTTAGTTATTATTACAAAGATTATCCGACAATAAAAGTGGAGAATGTCCATATGAACTGCACGGATTACACCCGCATCACTACCGGGAAAACAGAAAAGAAGAAGAGAAGAAAATTCAAAGTTCACACACGGAGACTATAAAACAGTAAGCATTCAGCGATGGAATCAGACATTAACAATAGAATAAGACTAACAAATATCAAGCAAGAAGTGTATGTTGTGTACTTGAACTTAGGCCCCATTAATGTAGTCGCTAGTTCATACTTCGAAAGCCACAGCTTAAGTTTCCATCCTTCTTAATAACTCCTACTTTTCTAATTAAATCGATAACCTGGATATGTCATATCGTTCCTGTCGTACTAGTTCACAATGCAATTACGAAGAGTGGGAAGTGATACGGGAAATGACAGCATTACGATAGGAAACACAGCCGCAAGCTTCAGATAACTGCTGAAAAATCAATTAAAATTGAATTAAATTACTAGAATATGACAGCGTTGCTGACTAATCATATCTCAGCCTCCATTAGATATTCGGTTTTTCGAATACTACTAATTCACTTCAAGGGATACTCCAGAGAATAAGCCGAATACAGGAACGTTATGTTTTCAGACGATATTTATGATTAAGCATACTTAAGTATGGCTGTCGCATTGCGTATATGTTATCAGAGACTTTCTAAACCCGATGTTCAACAAGGCGATGTTTAAATACTGCCGAGGATATTGTTTAACCTCAAATTTTAACAACGAATCACAACGTTAGATAATGTACCATGAAACAATAAAACATGTAATTTGTATTAATACATTTCTTTCTTTCTTTCTTTCTTTCTTTCTTTCTTTCTTTCTTTCTTTCTTTCTTTCTTTCTTTCTTTCTTTCTTAATTCGTTTACCCTCCAGGGTTGGCTTTTCGCTAGGACTCAGCAAGGGATCCCATCTCTACCGCCTCAAGGGCAGTGTCCCGTCTGGGGATACAACTGAGGAGGGCCAGTACCTCGTCCATGCGGCCTCACATGCTATGCTGAACAGCGGCCTTATTGGGGGATGGGAAGATTAGAAGGGATAGACAAGGAAGAGAGAAGGAAGGGGCCGTGCTCTTAAGTAAGATACCATTCCGGTATTTGTCTGGAGGAGAAGTGGGAAATCACGAAGAACCATTTCGAGGATGGCTGTGGAGGGAATCGAACACCCCTCTACTCAGCTGAACTCCCGAGGCAGAGTGGACCCCGTTCCGGCCCTCGTACCACTTCTCAAATTTCGCGGCAGAGCTGGAAATCGAACCCGGGCCTCTGGAGGTGACAGCTAATCATATTAAACACTAAACCACAGAGGCGGACTTGTATTAATATGTTGAGACAAATCCGGGGAGAAACGTTAGTTCGACGCCTCCCGTAGGTCGTCTGCCGCGCGACCTCAGCAGTTCACTTGAAATTTTCGTAGAGATACAGGTAAAGGTGAAACTCATTGGCTGAATGGTCAGCGTTGAGGCTTTCGATTCAGAGGGTCCCGGGTTCAATTCCCGACCAGATCCTGGATTTTAATCGCGTCTGATTAATCCTTCTGCCTTGGGGACTGGGTGTTTGTGTTTGTCCCAACAATTTCCTCTTCAGATTCAGACAACATACTACACTACCAACCACTACAAAAACACGCAAGGGTGATCTCATCTTACCATATAAGGTTGGCCTCAAGAAGAGCATCCGGCCGTAAAACAAGGCTAAATCCATATGCGCAAAATAGTTCGTACCCGCGACCCCATAGATGTGGGGCGGTAGAAGAAGATACAGCTAAAAAGGCGATTTCCCTTTTCAGGTAATGGGCCTAGTACAGAATAAGGGATATTTCTTGATCCTGACGAGAAGTGCGGTCCAATACCTTTCAACCTGACTACGATTCTACTCTTGGGAAGCGACACATTTTATTTTTCTTGGGATCGTTTCCCTGGAATAGGTTCCATCGACTATACCTACTTCAGAATAACTTGTCCCCGTCGTCAGGGAGTTTTGCTATTTGCTTTACATCGCACCGACACAGATAGGTCTTATGGTGACGATTGGACAGGAAAGGCCTAGGAACTGGAAGGAATCGGCCGTGGCCTGAAGTCAGGTACAGCCTCAGCATTTGCCCGGTGTGAAAATGGGAAACCACGGAAAACCATCTTCAGGACTGCCGACAGTGAGATTCGAACCCACTATTTCCCGGGTCGTCAGAGAGCTGTCGCATGCATCAGCCGAGAGGGATTCTATTATGATCTATTCGCTGTCAAGTAAATGCATATAGTATTGACACTACAAAGTAGGTTTGTTCGTGTGGATTTTCTGTGGATTATCGTCGCACTATCCCAGATAGGTTCTTGGCAACTACGAGATAGGAAAAGGCATGGAGTGGGAAGGAAGTGGACTTAATAACAGCCCTACTAGCATTTGCTTGGAGTGAAAATGGGTTAACTACCGAAAACCATTTTTAGGGCTGCCAATGGTGGGGTTCGAATCCATGATCTCCAAAATGCAAGCTTACATCTACAAGGCCCACACTGCGCAAGCAATTCGCTTGATTAAAGAGTACAGTATTGTAAAGTTTCTTCTTCAATTTGTTCCACCTGTGGGTAGGAGCGGTAGTAAAATACACACGGTATGTCTCGCCTGTCGTAAGAGCCGACTAAATGGGCCCCAAGGGGTTCTTAACTTGGGAGCATGTGTTGGCGACCACGGGGCCCTTAGCCGAGTCCTGGCATTGCTTCCACATACTTGTTCCAGAATCCTCACTTTCCTTTAAACTATCCGACCTCACTTAATCAACTCTCGTTCTGGTTCGACCCCGACGGTATTCACCTAGGGACTCTTATTTCCACGCTCTTCGCGGTCCTTGTCTTTCTTTGGCCGATACCTTCATTTATCGAAGTGTCGGACCCCTTATATTTTCTCAGTCTAATTTTTTAAAACTGCTATTTGTTCGGGGCGACGACCTAGGAAGATATTTTGCCCCTACTTGCACCATATGTGAGGAACCTGCGTGTATTTGTAAATGGCGGAAGTGTAAAGTGTTGAATGTGAGGAAGGGAACGTTAGGGACAGGCCAGGGATATTAATCATTTACAATTAAAGACACCTTGACCCGGCCGGCAATCGAACCCGGGGCCGCCGGGTGGCAGGCGGACGCGTGGCCTCCTACACCGCTCCCTCTGATTAGTGTTAATAGAAGATGCTTGCCCAATTGTACTTCCTCTCAAAACAATACGGTAAACATTCCCATCACCACCATCGACATCAAGACCACTACTACCTCTTCAATGAGCCGCTGCTATTGCAACTATACTCACCGTAACAACAGTATAATGGCAGCTACACTTCCTCGCTTGGTGGCGAGTCCCTTTACTCTGGATAATATTACGAGATTTCATTTCTACAGGAAGCTATGTTCTCATCTGTGGGCATATTGTCAGAGAGCAGTGATGTGGCTTTAGTGTGCTCTACAAGTAACTTACTATTAATTATAATCATTTCATGTGACTATTACTAGCTTTATGAACTTGCAACGACGAGGCAGCTTCTTCATTCAAAACTCGACACCCAACTGCACAGATGCATCATTCATCCAATATTCCTATTGTCCTTCACATTTGTACTTAAGAGATTTCTAAATGAAGAATAAAAAGCAGATTTAAGTATATGTAAGAAGAGCTAAAATTGGTAGTGTATTCATTATTTTTTAACTTTTGTATTCAATTTGCTTTACTTCGCACCAACACAGACAGGTCTTATGGCGACGATGGGACAGGAAAGGTCTAGGGATGGGAAGGAAGCGGCCGTGGCCTTCATTAAGGTGCGCCGGGCTGAGTGGCTCAGACGGTTAAGGCGCTGGCCTTCTGGCCCCAACTTCGCAGGTTCGATCCTGGCTCAGTCCGCTGATATTTGAAGGTGCTCAAATACGTCAGCCTCGTGTCGACAGATTTACTGGCACGTAAAAGAACTCCTGCGGGACTGAATTCCGGCACCTCGGCGTCTCCGAAAACCGTAAAAGAATAGTTAGTGGGACGTAAAACAAATAACATCAATTAATTAAATTAAGGTGTAGCCCCAGCATTTGCCTCTGGTGTGAAAATGGGAAACCACGGAAAACCAACTTCAGGGTTACCAACAGTGGAATTCGAACCCAGTATCTCCCGGATGCGAGCTCACAGCTGCGCGCTCCTAACCGTACGGCAAACTCGCCCGGTCGATGAGACAGGAAAGAAAGCAAGAGACCGTGGCGTTCATTAAGGTATAGCCCCGGCATTTGCCTGGTGTAAAAATGGGAAACCACTGAAAACCATCTTCAGGGCTCTTGGCATTGGGATTCGAACTCACTATCTCCCGAATGGAAACGGATAGCTTCGTGACCCAAGCCGCTCGGCTACTTGCTCGGTATTATTATTATTATTATTATTATTATTATTATTATTATTATTATTATTATTATTATTATTATTATTATTATTATTATCTGGCTCCATGACTAAATGGTTAGCATGCTGGCCTTTGGTCACAATTTTTCTTCCTTGCCTTAGAAGGGTTTTGAGATAACTGCTCACAGGGGTCCCGGGTTCGATTCCCTCCGGGGTTGGGAATTTATACCATAAAATTGGTTAATTCCACTGACACGGGAGCTGGATGTATGTGTCGTTTTTATCATCATGTCACTCTCATCACGAGGTGCAGGTCGCCTACGAGCGTCAATTCAAAAGATCTGCACTTGGAAAGCCAAACGTGCACTCGGTCATTCCAAGCTCCACATTTAGCGTTTAAGTCGATTGCTGACATCGTTTTGCGGTAACTAATTTACCAATAATGGGTACAATCGATTTGGCAGTAGAAATTCTAAGTATAGCCTCTAAGTCCGCATCAGACAGAGAAGTCCTAGTTCTCCATTTATTTAAATTCAGAATTGAAAACATCTGTTTTTTTTTTTTTTTTTTTTTGCAATTTTCAGAGCAACAACAGCTCGTAACGTGCTCGAACTGCGCCTTTTAAAGTATTGAGTTCAAGTATCTGTGGGACAGGGAGATAAAATAATTAAAATAATTATCATTATGGGTTCTTTTTTGCAATAGGACTTATGGCGATGATGGGAGAGGAAAAGGCTATGAATGGGAAGGAAGCGGCCGTGGGCTTAATTAAGGAATAGCCCCAGCATTTTCTTGGTTTGAAAATGGGAAACAACGGAAAACCATCTTCAGCGCTGCCGACAGTGGGGTTCGAACCCACTATCTCCCGGGTGCAAGCCCAAAGCTAAGCGCCCCTAACCGCGCCGCCAACTCCACCGGTGTTTTTTCTTAGCAGCACATCTAAGTCTAATTCTAAACAGTTCTTAATAATACAAAACCAAAAACGAAAACAAATATCCTAAATTGCATGTAAAACGATTCCTAATGAGTAAGTTATTACGTATCTCTGAAGAACTTGGCAATTCCGATTTTAACTTAGCAATTTGTTCGGTTCTTGCTGCGCCAACGATGTCATCATAGGTGGAAACATGTTTATTGTGGTAAAATGAAATGAAATGGCGTATGGCTTTTAGTGCCGGGAGTGTCCGAGGACAAGTTCGGCTCGCCAGATGCAGGTCTTTTGATTTGACACCCGTAGGCGACCTGCGCGTCATGACGAGGATGAAATGATGATGATGACGACACATACACCCAGCCCCCGTGCCGGCGAAATTAACCAATTCTCGACCCTGCCGGGAATCGAACCCGGGACCCCTGTGGCCAAAGGCCAGCACGCTAACCATTCAGCCATGGAGCCGGACTTTATTGCGGTAGTGTCGTTGCAAGGTTGAGGACTTTACGTTTAAAATGACATGACAAAGTAAACACTGAGCTTTACCTTCAGTGTTGAGAACAAAATATGAATCCACCCATGAAGGATTAAACGACATTTTTGACGAAGGTGAAACCAACTGCTCCACTCTCTGTTCTATCGAGTAGATTCTACTGAGAATGACACACACAGAGAGAGAATGAGAATGAATGTACTGTCTCTTAAATGGGTACGAACATACCGAAGATGCATCGCAGCTCGCGGTCGCGGTCGCGGTCGAGGTTTACATCGCGGTCTATGGAGGGTGAACATACCGGGGAGGTTTACCTTTCAGTGTTCTGAGATGTGTTTAACGTGAGTGGACGTAATCTCCGCGTTCAAATTAAAGATAATTTATCCTCCATTGCTGAGCTTTTACAAGTACACAGTGGAGATAGTGATTCATTGTGCATACGCACACGATGGTGGCTACTTTCAAATCAGTCAGCCCGCCAGTGGAATGCTCATCCTATAAATAAAAGAAGGCAGGCGCTGGGGGAATATCACAACTTATTTGAAGAACTGAAACACCACGCGGACAGATTCCATTCATACATGAGAGTGTCCCTTGAGACGTTCCAATACATATACAACAATGTGGAATCAAAAATTGATACTGTGAAGTACAATAACTACCACACGAATACACACGCAGGCTCTGTGGACACCTGGATCAAGGGCACAGTAGAACGGGGGGATATATCGTGTGATTTCAATCCGGGAAAGCCAATCAGGAGCAAGCTACATCGATGCCTCCCGTTCTACAGCGATGAGAACACAGACTTTCTTGTCATCGCGCTAGACCTCCTGGTAAATCGCGATGGTGAATGGAAGCGAGCATCTTTGATATGAACTGTTCCATTTAAAACTGTGTGTTTGAGTTACCAGGAGGTGACATCGAGGCATCGACCGCGATCTAAACCGCGACCGCGAGCTGCGATGCATCTTCGGTATGTTCGTACCCTTACGCACACATGCACCGACCACTGTGCGGGATAGGTGGGGAAAGGTGCTGCTGAGTGCAGCGCTGGTGCGCCCCGGCACTAAGTGCTCGAGTTGGAAAGGCCTGCCCTAAGATGTATTGGGGACGTCTTTTAGCCCACGCAACGTTTATATTAGGCAGACATCGAGAACGATATGTACTCGCATTAAGGAACATAATAGGTGTATCAGACTCAATCAACCTGATAAATCAGCTGTTGCTGATCATGTTTCAACACTTGGTCATGATGCCATGTTCCAAGGAGTGGATGTTCTTGCCCGCATAAAGCAATATCGTTCCAGAACCATCAGGGAATCGGTTGAAGTACGTAAACACTCAGATAATTTCAACCGCGATACAGGCTACAACCACAGTGGATCAAGGCTACCTATTATCAGAACCTTCGGAAAGTGATGCTTTAGTGCTGCCATTCGTTGTCCCTAGCATGGGGCTAAAATGCCGTCCCTATTATAGTACATCTTTGTTGCTTTATCTTAGCAAACCTTGATGCGTCGTGTTTCCGTTTTTTGTTTTCTCCTGATGGAGGGAAGGTACCTTTCGACACGCGCATTGAGTGTTTATTTAAACTTTATTACACGGTACAATCCTAAGAATATTACATCATGAGTATCTGATAATATGTTTCACCGTTTTCTATTAATAGTAATTAATAATTTAGTGTGGCTGTTTCTAGCCGAGTGCAGCCATTGTAAGGCAGACCCTCCGATGAGGGTGGGCGGCATCTGCCATGTGTAGGTAATTGCGTGTTATTGTGGTGGAGGATAGTGCTATGTGTGGCGTGTGAGTTGCAGGGATGTTGGGGACAGCACAAACACCCAGCCCCGGGCCACTGGAATTAACCAATGAAGGTTAAAATCCCCGACCCGGCCTGGAATCGAACCCGAGACCCTCTGAACCGAAGGCCAGTACGCTGACCATTCAGCCAACGAGTCGGACACCGTTTTCCATTAAATAATGATTATATTTTGATAATATTTCCGGTGTTTATCACCGGGCGAGTTGGCCGTGCGGTTAGGAGCGCGTGGCTGTGAGCTCGCATCCGAGAGATAGTGGGTTCGAACCCCACTGTCGGCAGCCCTGAAAATGGTTTTCCGTGGTTTCCCATTTTCGCACCAGGCAAATTCTGGGGCTGTATCTTAATTAAGGCCACGACCGCTTCCTTCCCATTCCTAGGCCTTTCCTATCCCATTGTCGCCATAAGACCTGTCTGTGTCGATGCGACATAAAACAAATAGCAGTGTTATCAATTCTATGAATGGGCACACAAAAACAAACTTCTCGCGTGCAAAACCACAGGTAAAAGTCTGCTGTGGAAATAAATAGGGGATAGTATGTCATTAACCAGTCTATGGACATATGACAAGAACAACACCAGTTTGGGTATTAGTCTGATATACAGGAACGGGAACGTATAGAACGAGCAGCGTAGCTCAACATTGAGTTTTACAAAAAGCCTAGCATCAGAATGTTCCATTAATAAAGTGCTGTACGCTTACAAATAAGAACACAATTGAATGCTGTAAACAAGAATTCCGTAGTGACAGATAGACAGACAGACAGGTCTAGTGAGCAAACAGAGGCGGACAGAGAGAGACAATATTGATTTGCTCAAACTGATTTACCGTTAGCTGACGGATGTAAACAATTGATTTACATGGTTCAGTGGCTCGCTCTGTCTGGTTAGCTACAGGATTCTCGAGAGGGATGGAGTGAGAGGAAAATTGTGTAAAGAAGAACAACTTCAGTAACAGACTCCAGACACGGCAAAGTAAAAAAAGCAGGGTTCGCTTATGGGGAAACAACGCGATATGCCTAGAGTACTGAATTTAAATAAGAAGCCAGAACTAAAGAGAAGGGTATTCGGGTGATTGTTCGGCCATACAGGGAATTCTTTGAATGATGCAGGCCTCCAGAGAGTCCTGGAGTAGGTATTTCAAGTTGACTCCCCTTAAGCGACTTGCGCATCTGTGAGAATGGTGTTCCCTGTGGGTGAGGGCGGTAGAATAACACACCCGGTAGTCCCTGCCTGTCGCAAGAGGCGACTAATAGGGGCCCCAGGGGCTCTGAACTTTGGAGCCTGGGTTGGCGACTACGGGGCCCTTAGCTGAGTTCTGTCATTGCTTACACTTACTTATGCTTCGCTCCTCACTTTCATCTATCCTATCCGACCTCCTCTGGCCAACTCTTGTACTTTTCGGACTCCGACGCTATTAGCTATCGAGGCGTAGGGAGTCTTTCATTTTCACGCCCTTCGTGGCCCTTGTCTTTCTTTGGCCGATATCCTAATTTATCGAAGTGTCGGATCACTTCCATTTTTTCTCTCTGATTAGTGTCATATAGAGGATGGTTGCCTAGTTGAACATTTTCTTAAAACAATAATCACCACCACTACCACTGTGAGGATGGTGCTCTATCTAAGATGAATTATTATGTTGAAGACTGTGCAAGCACCCGTTCTCCTAGCCTGAGGAATTAAGTAATGTAGGTTAAATTCCCCGACCCAACCAAGATTCGATCTAGGACCCCTTGACCCGAAGGTCAAACCATGGAACCGGACAATGGCGCGATGTTTCCTTAAAAGAAAAATCCTGAACACAAATGAAATAGCAAATGGGTGATCAGTATATGCTCCTCTGGATATCTCCTTTTGTGTGTAGGAGCGGTAGAATTTATTCAGGGTATTCCCCGTATGTCGTAAGAGGCGATTAAAAGTGAGACCAGAAGCGTGGGAGCATGGACTGGTGACCACGGTACCTTAGCTGAATCTGGCATTGCTTCCAACCAAACAGGAAATCACCTACTATTGATCTGTATTTAGGGCTGTCACTTAAATGACAGGTTCCCTAACAGTTGTTTACTCAGTCTTCTGTTATATGCTTTCAAAGAACCTGGAAATTTATTAAACATCTCTCTTGGTAAATTATTCCATTCCCTAATTCTTCTTAATATATATTATGACCGAGCGACTTGACCGTGCGGTTAGGGGTGCGCAGCTGTGAGCTTGTATTCGGGAGATAGTGTGTTCGAAGCCCAGTCTCGGCAGCCCTCAAGATGGATTTTCGTGGTTTCCCATTTTCATACCAGGCAAATGCTGGGGCTGTACCCTAATTAAGGCCACGACCACTTCCTTCCCACTCCTAGTTCTTTCCTCTCCCGTCGCCACCGTAAGACCTATCCGTGTCTACTCCAATGACAACTTGGATCATACCGCTTAGGGCCGGTATTATAATAGAGGTTTAAACTGTTGGTTCAGTTTAAACTTCGGTTTATCTGTTATCGCGTATTATAAAACTTAATCTTAAGTTCATCTAGAGATTAATTTTACTGCCACTCATCTACCGTTTAAACTGAAGTTTAAGAATACATAACTTACAACATGGCAGAACGAATGGATCTCGAAGATATTTTTGAGGTGTTTGAAGAAATACTAAGCGATGATGAAGAAGTGGTTCAAATCATTGAACGACCATGGGCACCACGAGTTTTTCGAGCAAGGGCACGTCAATTTCATGTACGGAATGAAACAGAGTTTTTAAATAAGTTTAGGCTTACAAAACAGGCTGTCATAACCCTATTTCAGCAAATTGGTGCTAGAATAAAACATGCAATGAAAAGGTAAGAATGTAAAAATGAGTTTTTGAACTGTTTGAATATCAAAATTGTAAATTTTAGAAAATAAAGTAACCTCCTTCTATTTCAGAAATCACGCTGTAAAACCCCTCAGTCATCTACTAATAGCATTGCGGTTTTATGCCTCCGGTAGTATGTTTATTATAATGGGATATTTCGGAGGAATTCATAAGACTAATTTTTCACGGACTATATAAATATGTCTGTACTAACTGCACAAGCAATTCTTTTTCCTTACAAGTAAAATTAGGAGAAAATTTACTGTTTTTATCTGCTATTTTACCCATAAGAAGTAAACAAAACATTATCGACAGTCATCTTTTCTTGCAAAGCACTGCAAAACATTATCGACAGTCATCTTTTCTCGCAAGTCACTGCTACCAAGATCGCATATTTCCTTCTTCGCCTCAGTTTAACCTAGGCCAGCAATTACAAGTCTCAACATCGGTTTAAACTCGTTACAGTTTAACTCAAACTTCAGTTTAAACCTTCATTATAATACCGGCCCTTAGTCAAGCAGTCCGTGCCCTCCTTCCCAAGTCTTCCCAGCCCAAAGTTTGCAATATTTTAGTAACACAAAAGAGTAGTATGCAAAACCAAAGTATGAGATTAATATTAAGAAATGTCAGCTATAAAACTATTTTGTATGTATATATTAAGATAATGTATTCGTCATCTTCCAACCATCTTACCTGGAGCTCATTCAGTACCGAGGCCAATGATCGTCTACCACTGATTCACAGAGGTAGCTACCATCCTCTGAACACTTGGCTAACTTCATATCTTTCCCTTCCTATCTGATATCCGTGTTGCGTGAATGAGATAGAGCTTTTTAATTTCTTCTAAGTGGTACTTCTAAAGTTAAGAGTATTTAAGTGAATTACATCTTTTATTTCCTCTTAAAGAGCAATTCTCTAAAACTTCTCAAGTGTTTTGTTGTAGCAAGCACGAAAGTATGTCGAACGTTGAATGACATGGAAGGTATTCTTAAGAACTGGTCGGTCGTTACACCGCGAACAATGCAGTTCTATTGTTGAAGACCGTACCCAAGTTCTAGTTCTTTATGCTCCTTTTCATTTAGCATTCCTAAGTCCCTGGACTGATTTTACGCAATATTCAATGCTACCTTAGTCTATGCTCAACTTTTTCCTTTCTACGTAACTAATGTATCCTCCTACCGAGCTTGATAGCTGCAGTCGCTTAAGTGCGGCCAGTATCCAGTATTCGGGAGATAGTAGGTTCGAACCCCACTGTCGGCAGCTCTGAAAATGGTTTTCCGTGGTTTCCCATTTTCACACCAGGCAAATGCTGGGGCTGTACCTTAATTAAGGCCACGGCCGCTTCCTTCCCACTCCTAGCCCTTTCCCGTCCCATCGTCGCCATAAGACCTATCTGTGTCGGTGCGACGTAAAGCAACTAGCAAAAAAAAAAAAGTATACTCTATCTGCTCCAGTCTATTTGTCATAATGAATAATGTTATTTGTTTTACGTCCCACTAACTTCTTTCTTACGGTTTTCGGAGACGCCGAGGTACCGGAATTTAGTCCCGCAGGAGTTCTTTTACGTGCCAGTAAATCTACCGACACGAGTCTGACGTATTTGAGCACCTTCAAATACCACCGGACTGAGCCAGGATCGAACCTGCCAAGTTAGGGTCAGAAGGCCAGCGCCTCAAACGTCTGAGCCACTCAGCCCGGCCTATTTATCATATATCTTGATCCGTCCCTACTATTCTCACCCTCCACACTTCCTCTCAAAAACTAACTGAGCAAGTTCTGCATGTTTTGAGATATGCTCCATCAATCTATCTTCTTTGTCTGGTCAAATTTCACCAAATATTTCTCCTCTCACCAACTCGATCCAGTGTTCCGTGCCATTCAGCATTCTTCCGTAACGCCACATTCAAAAGCTTCTATTCTCCTTCTTTCTGTTCATGTTTGATGCATGTGTAAGTCGCCATTTTATGTCTTCCTTACTATTTCTGCTACCCTTAGTTATTCTAACACCCAAGTAACAATACTGATCTACTTGCTTCAAGAGTTTGTTTCCTAATTTGCTACTTTCTGCATTACATTACTTTGTTCTATCTCCCATTGCTTTGGCGGCAGCGTGCCGGCCTCTCACCTCTGGATTCCGTCGTTCAAGTCCCGGTCACTCCATGTGAGATCTGTACTGGACAAAGTGAAGGCGGAGCAAGATTTTCTCCGAGTACTCCGGTTTTACCTGTCATCTTTCATTCCAGCGACACTCTATCATTTCATTTGGCAGACATTAATCATTGCCGCAGACGTGAGCGACAGGCTTCGGCAGCCGCACTATTCCTATCCTCGCCGCTGGAAGGGGCTTCATTCATTCCATTCCTGATCCGGTCGAATGACTGGAAACAGGCTATGGACTTCCATTTGCTTGTCGTTTTTCGACTGCATTGCATTTGGATTTATTTATTTTCATCTTGTGCTCATTCGACAAAGCCGTGTCCATTTCACATGCAATTTCTCCAGATCTTATGCGACTCCAGAAAAAATATTAGGTATTCTCGGGGTTTTGATTACCTCTCCTCGAGCTGAGAACCCTTTTGCAAATTTGTCTTCAATGTCTCTTATCGTCTGTTCTACCCAACTGCAATCCTACCTCATAACATTACGGTTAGCTCCTCCTTTTTCATATTCCTTGACCGAGCTCGATAGCTGCAGTCGCTTAAGTGCGGCCAGTATCCAGTATTCGGGAGATAGTGGGTTTGAGCCCCACTGTCGGCAGCCCTGAAAATGGTTTTCCGTGGTTTCCCATTTTCACGCCAGGCAAAGGCTGGGGCTGTACCTTAATTAAGGCCACGGCCGCTTCCTTCCAAGTCCTAGCCCTTTCCTGTACCATCGTCGCCATAAGACTTATCTGTGTCGGTGCGACGTACAGCCAATAGCATATTCCTTCATTGTTATTCCTGCAGATTAATTTTGTGCAGATTGTGGATAAATCTTCTTTCTCGTATTTGATTTTGATTACTGTGTGAACTTCAACAAATAAACCCTAATAAGTTTTTTCTGGTCTGAGTAGACGCTGGCCTTCTGAGCCCAACTTGGCAGGTTCGATCCAGCATCTGTCCGGTGGTATTTGAAGGTGATTTACTAGCATGTTGAAGATCTCTTGCGGGAAAAATTCGAGCACCTCGGCGTCTCCGAAAACCTAAAAAGTAGTTAGTGGGACGTAGGATTAATAACATTAATTTTTTTCTGTTCTCACTCTCCGGAGATTTTACGACACGATGTATTATTTTAACGGGCTAATCTTCAAATAATTACCATCCTCTCAGCACAAGGCCTTCTCTCGGTCAGGAACTCAAATTGATTGAGAGACATATGGGCTTCAGTGGTTTCGGGAGGTTAGTATACATGAGCACAAGGTCAGTAACTATATGGAAATTCCCTGGAATAGGCTTCAGTTTTCAAGATTTTAGAGTTTTAATTTTCAAACACCATTTAGGAGCCGTCGCATATGCCAGCATTTAGACAAGCTTTCTCCAGAAGCTGGGTTACTAATGTAATCTGTATGTGTTGGAATTTCCATCCAGTAATATTATAATTTAATTTTCTTTTTACTTTTAGCCTCGGATATTCTTTGATCTATCGTGCCCATTTTTCATACGTCCTTTTATTGAAAATTTATTTAGTTCCAAAGTTCAGTTATAACAAAAGTAGTGTTTAATGCAATATTGAAACGTGTTACTTCAAGATGAATCGCATCAGAAATAACAGACAGTTAACAAAAGGTTCGGAACTGTGAAAGAAGTCGTTCTAAGAGATACAGAAGCGAACCCGTGGAAATGGAAGGTGCTTAGACGACTCGGACGTGTTCAAGTGTCGGAGCTTTGACAGCACTACAGCTTTCAAACAGCATTCAGGAAAATTTGCCTGAATCATAAAAATCACATTCATGAGGAATTCTAAATATATACTGATTTTATACTTCGAAAAATCTTGACAAAATTAGGATCTGCTACACTATATCCCTTTGTTAGCATACAAGAGACATGCGTGTACCAGGTTAATTCCGTAGGTTTCGGGTAGTCTAGTACAGAGCTGACTATTCTTCCCCTCTTGTCCCGCGATTATGAATAGTGGCCAGCACTATCTCCAGATCTGCCTCCTATTGAATTTTTTGCTAAATGATGCGACGTCTGATCCAGTCTTGACGGCAAGTTAATGACCTTGCACAGTTTCGACATCAGGTGCAAGAGACCTGGAACACTGTGCCGCAGGATGATATTCGTCACTGGAACGATCGTCTGCATGCTAGAATACAAGCATGGCGGCTGGACAATAGTAATACACTGCGCATTGATATGGCGGGAAGCACCTTCAGAACTTGGCCTATATTGCTCACCATGTAATGTCCTCAAGCTGTTTTACCTCTAAGTTGAATCGTGAAAAGAGTAAAAGAATTATTCCAATGTTGCATTTTTTTCCCTCCAGTGCATGCATATGTTTCTTTGGATTTCAGTTTTTTACAAGTTGATTTTTATCACCATTTTACAAATTAAATACGCGTCCGAGATCCTTTCTTTCTATTCTAGAGCATCACACAAATAAAATTATTAGATCATTTGTGGTGACCGGCACCAGATTATGGAATTCCCTGCCAGCTCAGATCAGAGAAACTAGCTTTGTCAAGATTTAAGGTCACCTGCCGAGACTACCTGCTGAGGACAGCTGACTAAATGGTTGAGAGTAGTATAATTGGACAGTTCGGCGGCCACCACCCCCACCGGCTCCCAGAGGCCACCTCCACCTCCACCACCACCACAGCCAGAGGCCTCCCAGATGCCTCCTCCACCACCACCACAGCCAGAGGTCTCCTCCACCACCCGCGGGAAATTTGAATTTGTAAACAAAGCCGCGTGCTTTTTGACAGCTGTCATCGACAACAACGCATCGCTAACCTCCGTACTGCCATCTTGACGGGCCTAAACCTCAGTAGTACCAACTTAACCTAACTAGCGCGAGGTAAACAAATCCACGTGTTTTTGACAGACAACAACGCATCGCTAACCTCAGTACTGCCATCTTGATGGGCCTAAACCTCAGTAGTACCAACTTAACCTAACTAGCGCGAGATAAACAAATCCACGTGTTTTTTGACAGCCACGTGCTTTTTTGACAGCTGTCAACGCCATCTTTAATCCAGAGAGCACCGTGCTGCCCTCTTTATCGTAGTAGATGTAAATTCGTCACCTGTCATCCGCAGTGCTGCCATCTTAACGGACCTAAACCTTAGTGCTACCAACTTAACCTCACTAGCGCGAGATAAACAAATCCACGTGCTTTTCTGACAGCTGTCATCCGCCATCTTCAATCTATAGAGCACCGTGCTGCCCTCTTTAGCTACTTACCTTTGAAATGTGGTGGCGGATAATTTGAAAAATGCTTTTTGACAGCAGCCATCTTTGAACACCGTGCTGCCCTCTTTAGCTAGATACCTGTGGTGGCAGACATTTCTACGTGACAGCAGCCATCTTTGAGCACAGTGCTGCCCTCTTTGTGGCGGCGGGAAATTCCACGTGCTCTTGTTTGGAAACAAATTCACATGCTATTTTCTGACAGCTGTCATCCGCCATCTTGCAACACAAACCTCAGTGCTACACTCTTTAGCTAGATACCTTTGAAATGTGGTGGCGGAAAATTCTACATGCTCTTGTTTGGAAACAAAATTATGCGCTTTTTGGACAGCTATCATCCGCCATCTTTAATCCAGAGAGCACCGTGCTGTCCTCTTTAGCTACTTACCTTTGAAATGTGGTGGCGGCAAATTCCACGTGCTCTTGTTTGGAAACAAACCCATGTGCTTTTCTGACAGCTGTCATCCACCATCTTTAATCCAAAGAGAACAGTGCTGCACTCTTTAGTTGAAATGTGGTGGTGGCAAATTCCACGTGCTCTTGTTTGGAAACAAACCCATGTGCTTTCCTGACAGCTGTCATCCACCATCCTTAATCCAGAGAGAACAGTGCCGCACTCTTTAGTTGAAATGTGGTGGCGGCAAATTCCACGTGCTCTTGTTTGGAAACAAATTCTACGCGCTCTTCAGCTGTCATCCACCATCTTTAATCAAGAGAGCACCGTGCTGCCTCTTTGTCGTGGCGGATAATTTGAAAAATTCTTTTCGACAAGCAGCCATCTTTAATCCAGAGAGAACAGTGCTGCCCTCTTTAGCTACTTACCTTTGAGGCGGTTAATTTGAAAAATTCTTTTCGACAAGCAGCCATCTTTAATCCAGAGAGAACAGTGCTGCCCTCTTTAGCTACTTACCTTTGAGGCGGTTAATTTGAAAAATTCTATTTAACAAGCTGCCATCTTTAATGAAAAGAGCATCGTGGTGCTATCTTGCGGGTAAATTTTACGTCACAGCTGTCATCCACCATCTTGCATTGCTAACCTTAGTGCTGCCCTCTTTAGCTACTTACCTTTGAAAAAAAATCTATTTGACAAGCTGTCACCCGCCATCTAGCATCGCAAACCTCAGTGCTGCACTCTATGTGGTGGCGGATAATTTGAAAAAAATCTTTTTGACAAGCAGCCATCTTTAATCAACAGAGCACCGTACTGCCATCTTTAGCTACCGCCATCTTACATCGCTTACCTCGCTGCTGCACTCTTTAGTTGAAATGTGGTGGCGGTAAATTCGAACAAGTTTAATCACGCATCGGGAAAGCTAGAGTAAGGACGTGCTGCAGTGATGACGTCATCATGCATGTTTAGACTTGTCCGTTTTCTTAAGAGTAAGTCGGTGTAAAGGAATGCAATAAGTATGCATCATAAAAACAAGAGTTTGCATGTGCTGCAGTGATGACGTTATTGTGCATGTTTAAACCCGTTCGTTGACTAAAAGCTTTAGTCTTCGAGAAACAGTGATAGAGAGTAGAGTGCAAACATGACGAAAACATTAATAGTTTATGTGCAAGGCTTTAAAGTAAACGGAAACAAATTTGTGTTTAAAGAGGTGGCTGTGTTATATTGCAGTATGTTGTGGGCACCAAAACTTGTTAGTTTAGTATTTAGTCCACCGTTCCCTTACTGTTTGCAAACAGATGAAGATAAAAAGCAGACTCAGTAGATTGAAAACAATTTAGGTTTGAAGTGGGAAGAAAAAGGAATACCTTATCGTTTTCTACCTTTAATGATGAATGCACATTTATCAAGAGCAGATCTTGTTCTTTTAAAGGGTTGTGAAAAGAAAGAATGGTTGCGTGATTTTCTACCATCATCGTGTGAAGTTATCGACATGCATGAATTGGGTGCCCATCATTTAAAACTCTTCGGAAAGAGCATAGTAGAGAAACAAGTAAACAGTCTTTACAACATGTGTGCATGCTCTTTGATTGGTTGTGTTGCAGTGCATGCCGGGAAGTGAACAACATATGTAAACTGCAATGTCGAAATAACCTTAGTGTAAAAGAAACATTTCTAGAGTAAAGACATCATGTCATTTCTAACAGATACTAAGTGTAACGCAGTTGAAAAGGCGATCGTAAAGTTTTATGCATGCAAAAAGAAACTAAACACTTTTACTGAAGAAGAGTTAAATGCATTACCAAAGGCATTTTTGGTTAATGTAGCTGCGAATGCTGTAAAGAAGGTTTGGGATAAGGTGCCTCGTGAGTGGACTTAAGATTCTGTTTTGTCAGAGCTTCAAACGTGTAGTTTACATCATGAACACGTGAGTTTAGGTAGAAGACCTTCTGTGAGACAGTGCCGTACATGTCAACTAATTAAACTGTATCACGGACCTAAAACTAACGAGTTGTCTTCGCTTATAAACACTTATCATGGCTGTGGAGAGAGTAAACAAGGAAAAGGTGAAGAAACGTGCTGGGAGAAAGATGAGGAAGCATGTTGGGCGTGGACTCATCAATAGAGTGATTGATCTTCTTTTCTTCGTGCTTCATCTCCCCTGCGGCCCTAGAACACGTTCGTCTGACACGTAGTTACATGCTGCCTGCATAGAGTATGTCGTGTAGCTGTTAAAATCTGCTTCGTAAAGTTATGCTGTGTGTGTGTATGTGTTATTACCTAGTGCTTTAGCTGCTCAGAAGAATATAGCAGCACTTGTCGTTGTTGGTGTAATAAAACGAAAACTGAGTGACAAAGACCGTAAAATAAACAAAGGATAAAAATGTATATATATATATATATTCTAAAATAAATATGAATTGTCAAAACATATTACAGGTGTTGTTTAATCCTACAGCATGTCCTAGTGACTTAGAAGAAAGGAGAGGTAGAGGATTAAAAGAAAACACACATAAGATTTAAAGTACATCCTCTTTATTAATCCATGAATTAAAGCTGTTATTAAAACCAAGGCATTTAACATACAGTTTATTGCCACGACGTCGAATAACACGTTCAACTAAATAGTGATCAGGATATTTTGTTTTCTGCAGTTCTTCGATGTAGAATCCTCCTTCAATAGGCTGTCCTCTGAGATCGCGAAGTAAATACGTAACTGGATTAGTAAGCTTAACACTTCTGATTTGAAAAATTTCAGTGCTCCAGTTAGGTGTGTATCCTTTTGCAAAGATAGACTTGTGTTTGCTGATGCGAACAAAATCACCTCCTTTAAAGCGATGGCGACGTGGATCAGCTGTTTTAATTACAAGATGAATAGCATTTATACGAGGTGTATTCTTTGTAACAAGACGTGGCTTTGTTCCGATAGTGCGATGAGGTGTATCGTTGTAGGTAGATAAAAGTCTAGGTAGCAGATCAATCCAACGATATGAACCTTGCGCTGTAAATTCTCGCCACATCATTGTTTTGAGTGTACGATTAAAGCGTTCTACAACACTTGCCTTGAGATTACTGAACGTAGAGTAGTGTTGAATGCCAAGTAACTTGAGGTAAGAAGAAAAATCCTTGTTGTAAAACTCTTTACCTTGATCAGTTTGAAGAAGCCTTGGACAGCGTTTCGATTCTTCAACAATATGTTTAAATGCTTCTTTAACTTGAGCTGCGGTTTTAGAACGCACGGGTTGTGCAAAAGCAAACTTCGAGTACACATCGATAACAGTAAGGAGATACTTATACCCCTTATTACTAGAGGCATATGGAATCATTTCTACTAAGTCTGCTTGCCAGAGATTATCTTTTCCTCGTGTAATAACGCGTCTGCGACAGTAGGTGCGACGTGCTGGTTTATGTAACTCATGTGCGATGTTTACCTTTACAGGTGAGATCTTCTCTTGACGAGCCATTACAATATAATACCGGCATAACGTAGTTCTCTTTCTATTTCTAGAATTTCTGATCCGTGACCAGTGTGACCAGCCTCTTGCGATGCTCTTAAAAGTTGTAATCGTTCAACGAGTAAGTTTGGGTCATTCCAGTATCTTACATCCACATACGGCAACAAAGGCTTGTAGATAACATCAAGACTACGTGCAGTCGGAAACAGCTTAGAAATAAACTCACGATACTTGTAACTCTTATTCGCATTTACAGCTTCTGTTCTCTTGTAATTACGTCGTGTTGCGTCAGTAGCAAAAAGTATTGCTTTATATTTTTTAAGATCATCTTGTAAAATTATATCCTTGTCAGGTATTCGTGAGAAAAGAAGTTCTAAGAGTCCTTTCGTAGGTTTATAGGTAACACCTTTTACAATGAGTTTGTTGTTATTAATCTTAACATTTGAATTTCCTATCCGGAAACAGTCATCTTCGTAGCGAATACCGTAGGTAGTGTCAGTTTGTCCTGTAAAAAGTTTTTCTATATAAGGTGCAAAGAGAGATCCATAGGTATCTTGAATAAAAGTTCTAAACTGATTGCGATACTCTGGTGTAATCATAACCTCAGACAAAGATGGTAGATTTTGCGTCGATGTAGTAGGTGTTTCAGCAATAACATCTGTAGTTAAAAACTCAACACGCTTAGATGGTGATGTATCATTAAGTTCTTCTTCTTCTTCCTTATCTTCCTCTTCTTGATCTACATCCTGCTTCTTCTCTTCCTTATCTTGTTTATGCTTTTCTTCTTCATGCTTCTCTTTATGATATGATGTTTGCATAGAAGCAAAACTTGAAGTAGACTGCGCTAATGAAGTAGAATTAAAAATTTCTTTGAGTGGTGTACTTAGTTGTGTTTTTAAAAATAAATCCGTGTCTGCTTGAATACGTTTAAGCTCCTTAAATTTCCGTCGAATACTGTTTCGAGCTTGGATGATATGTTTTGTGATCTCCTTGCTAGATGTTAACATGATGATGGTTTTTAACCAAGTAGTTACTGTAATTCTGTGTTAATGCATATAAAATGATCGAAACCCATGCGATATCGTCCATGCTTTACATCACTTTCTTTATCAATAACTAAAAAGCTGTAACGGTGTAATGACCAACATTTAGGACACATACGTTTAAAGTCATCGAATGTCATATCAGTGTTAACATGATCGTTATACACATGTCGCATGTTGCGCTCATCTTGCCGAAAAAGCACAATAACATTTGCGTTGTCACGTATCAACTGCTTAGGCACACGAGAATATGTTTGGCACAAATAGATGCAATCAACATATTTATGCCGACCCATACTAAAGAATGCACGAATAACATTTTGCTGTTCTGTTGCGACATCATCAAAGATCATAAGAGAATTAGGAAGCACATCGTCTGGTGATGGTACTTGCTCATGCGAATTAAATTTAAAATATCTTATTCCATCTTTAACTAGATCGTGCATTACAGTTTGTAGAATAGTATATAGCGGCTGATAGAGTGACTTTGCGAAAACGTAAATATTCTCGAAGCATACACCATTTACAGAAGTAATAAGTGTGAGTAAAAGATTTGTTTTCCCGCATCCCGACGGGCCTGATATAATACATCGAACAGTAAAAGGAAACAACGTTCCATGACGTTTTCCTCTAGTTGTACTAGAACTAGGTAAGAGATGTGGTACAATGTCGGTAACAGGTAGCGTGTCTTGCTGCTTTATAATCTTCATGATAACTGAATCATAAAGTATGTAATAGTAATATATATATTAAACGAAACAAGAGGTAACGGTTAGTTTATGATTTGCTCTTGACTAGTAAAGTCGTGTCCAGCATGGTGAAACAACGATATCCAAACGACATGAAGAAGAAGAAGAAAGTAAAAACTGTTGGATGGAAAGATGTTATAAAGGCTGCGCAAAAAGCTATTCGAGGGGAATACAATCCTCGTGTAGCTATTACTAAAGCGTTACGCGCAGCAAGAGCGAGAATTTCTCCAAAGTGCAGAGCAATATTTAGTAAACGTGCACGAATTATTCCTGTACCAAAAGGAGGAGGATTTCTTCCTGCGCTGTTTGCTGGCTTAGCAGCTTTAGGGTCATTGCTAGGTAGTGCTAGTGCTGTAGCGAGAACTGTCAAAGCTGTAGAAGAAGCGAAACAACAGTTGAAAGAGAGTGAACGTCATAACAAGACGATGGAGGCAATTGCGTTACGAGGCAAAGGTATGAACATGAAGCTAGCGCCATACAAGAAAGGGCTTGGTATCTACATTTCTCCAAAAAACGTCTACTGAATGCACTGCCATATCGAGCTCTAACGCATGATGAAGATTTTACGTTTGCTAAACAACTAGGAATTCATTATTTTCGAGGAGTGTATATGCGCGATCAACTACCAGCACGCCCACGTGAACGTGAAAGTGCCGTAATTAACTTGGACGACAGTCGTGGACATGGAACTCATTACGTTGCTTATGTAAAACGTAAATCTAAAGTATGGTATTTTGATAGCTATGGAGACTTACCTCCTCCTTTTGAGCTCATACGTTATTTCGGAAGCAGTGCAGACATTGTTTACAATAAAAACCGTGTGCAAAACTTTAATACACGCATGTGCGGACGATTATGTCTTATGTTCTTATATCAAACCCAGACAGTCGAGAAAGTGCATTAGTGTCTACGTGATGACGAACAGTGAAAGAACGTTTGCTGTACGTGGAGAAGGACCTGAAACAACCGTCTATTTTAATCCACCAATCGAACTTGGCTATCAGCCGCATAGTCTTGGACTAGTATCGTTTGTAAGCTACAATAAAATCTATAATGTGCGTGATGGTTTAAACAAGTTCTATTACGATGAGTATGTGCTAACACTACCCTCAGGTAGTTATACAGTAGACGATATTCACGACTATATTGAAAGTACGTTAATTGATCAGTTTGGGGAAGATAGCTTTAGTAATCATAATTACAAGTTCTCAATCACTATAAGCAACATTACACATAAATGTGTTATTGAATCATCATTTAAGATTGACTTCAAATCACAACCTGATTCGATTGGACCACTGCTTGGATTTTCATCGAGGGAGCTCCTACCGAACCTACGTTACGAGTCTGATCAACCTATAAAACTCTTCGATGATTATAATGTGAACATTACTTGTAATATTATTACAGACTTGAATAGTAATCTACAACCTTCGCACGTCCTGCACGACTTCATTGTTACAGAGGAACGTGGATATACTATTTGTGAGAAACCAGCAGTAGTTCTTTATCATCCTGTGTCTGTAAAACACATTAGCAACATTACTCTTAGACTTGTAAATAAACATAATCAGCTTATTCATTTAGATCAGCACGCGAACGTAGCTTACAAACTACATCTTAAACCAGTATGAAAACCATCTATAAAACACGGTGTACATTCCGAAGACATACTACATGTGTGCAGAGACTCATCGAGTTAACAGATACCCATAAGCAGATACTCCAAGATTTAGGATATACACTACTACAACAGAATGGAAGAAATGCTAGACATTACGAATACAGTAGAAAGTCGTGATGGTGTAGTACGAAGTGAGCTTCATTCCTATCAACCTTTCATGTTTGGATTAAATAACAATGATGAAATTCATTTTATTATTAATCAACAAGATGTTTACACCTTAACACACGAAAGCTACCTCTATATTGAAGGACGACTAGAAAAGTCTGATGGAAGTGGACCAAGCACTTCACAACTAAACAACCATGCTCTAGCTTTTCTCTTTTCTGAAGCGCGATATGAAGTAAATAATCTTGAAATAGATCGAACGAAGAATGTTGGTATTACAAGTGCAATGAAACTCAACCCTTCTTTCTGTGATGAAGAAAGTAATCTTTTGCGGATGGCTGGATGGTGTCCAAAAGCTACTAACAACTGGATGATTAATGAGGATGGAACTTTTACGGGTATGTTATCACTGAAACATATTTTTGGATTCGCAGAAGACTTTACACGTATTATAATCAACGCAAAACAAGAGCTTATTCTAATCCGTGATTGAAGTGATTACAATTCTCTTAAAGCAGTAGAAACACCTGTAGAATCGAAAATAACACTGCATCGTATACTGTGGCGGATTCCACATGTAACCTTATCTGATCGTGAAAAACTTCGATTGCTCAAGATTGTAGAAAATGATACACCATTACCTATACGTTTTAGAAGTTGGGAGCTGCATGAATATCCTGTGTTACCACCTACAAACAAGCATAGCTGGGCTGTTAAAACATCACGTTTTACTGAGAAGCCCTTGTACATTATTTTTGGATTTCAAACTAATCGTAAATTCAATCACGAAAAAGATAGCTCACTGTTTGATCACTGTAAATTAAGACACGTTAGACTATATCTCAACGGAATTACGTATCCCTACGAAAACATAGACATTAACTTTGAGAAAAATAAGTTTTGGATGCTCTATGATATGTTTTGTAAATTTCAATCATCGTATTATCAGAAAGAAGATCGTCCGCTATTTACACCTCAAGAATTTAAAAATAAAGCACCGATTGTAGTTATAGACTGCTCTTATCATGAAGAATCTATAAAAGAATCTCCAGTTGATATTCGTTTAGAATTTGAAACATCTGAAATCATTCCTGCTAACACAGCAGCCTATTATCTTATTATTCATATGAGTGATGTTACTTACCATCCGCTAACGAATATTGTTACGAGACTATAAATAAGAATAGATCTTTATCATTTTTATTAGTGTGTGCTTCGACATCGTACGCTATGGAACAAAACTGTAAATGTGCATGCTGTTTGCATGCTCATACGCAACATCTTATTTATCTTTCACGAGTGAGTGAGGCTATTAAGATGTTCTATAAACATAGATCGTCGATGCCGAAACATCTTATTCAATACTTACCACCAGGATTTTTATATACGTACGCTGCCTCTTACGTACATAATTTTTGGGACATCCTTCCTCTACACAGTAAGATGTCGATCGAAGTAGCATTATGCAGAACTTGTGAACGACATTACAAGCATCGAGGAGAAAATGGTGATGATGATTGGGATGGACCAAATCCGAGGATTGAACACTGTACACAGTGTGTATGAATGAACTTTCTCTAGTACCTCATGATGATGATGATTCCGAAAAGGAATAACAGCAAGGTAAGAAGTATATGATCTTCTCTGTAAAGCATAACATACTTAGTATAATATATTTCTAAATGTTTTTGTTTAATTTGAATGTGCAGGAGGCATTTCAGAAGCATACGTTGTTAAGAAGCACACCAACCTTGTCAGAAGCAAAAACGAACACTGTTGTAGTACATTTGTAAATAAATATTTGATCGCATTCAAAAAATGTTGTACTTATTGCATTGCTTTACACCGACTTACTCTTAAGAAAAACGATCAGGTCTAAACATGCACAATGACGTCATCACAACAGCACGTGCTTACTCTAGCTTTCCCGATGCATGTTTAAACTTGTTCGAATTTACCGCTACCACATTCCTTTACACCGACTTACTCTTAAGAAAACGGACAAGTCTAAACATGCATGATGACGTCATCACTGCAGCACGTCCTTACTCTAGCTTACCCGATGCGTGATTAAACTTGTTCAAATTTACCGCCACCACATTTCAACTAAAGAGTGCAGCAGCGAGGTAAGCGATGTAAGATGGCGGTAGCTAAAGATGTCAGCACGGTGCTCTGTTGATTAAAGATGGCTGCTTGTCAAAAAGATTTTTCAAATTATCCGCCACCACATAGAGTGCAGCACTGAGGTTTTCGTTGCTAGATGGCGGGTGACAGCTTGTCAAATAGATTTTTTTTTCAAAGGTAAGTAGCTAAAGAGGGCAGCACTAAGGTTAGCAATGCAAGATGGTGGATGACAGCTGTGACGTAAAATTTACCCGCAAGATAGCACCACGATGCTCTTTTCATTAAAGATGGCAGCTTGTTAAATAGAATTTTTCAAATTAACCGCCTCAAAGGTAAGTAGCTAAAGAGGGCAGCACTGTTCTCTCTGGATTAAAGATGGCTGCTTGTCGAAAAGAATTTTTCAAATTAACCGCCTCAAAGGTAAGTAGCTAAAGAGAGCAGCACTGTTCTCTCTGGATTAAAGATGGCTGCTTGTCGAAAAGAATTTTTCAAATTATCCGCCACGACAAAGAGGCAGCACGGTGCTCTCTTGATTAAAGATGGTGGATGACAGCTGAAGAGCGCGTAGAATTTGTTTCCAAACAAGAGCACGTGGAATTTGCCGCCACCACATTTCAACTAAAGAGTGCGGCACTGTTCTCTCTGGATTAAAGATGGTGGATGACAGCTGTCAGAAAAGCACATGGGTTTGTTTCCAAACAAGAGCACGTGGAATTTGCCACCACCACATTTCAACTAAAGAGTGCAGCACTGTTCTCTCTGGATTAAAGATGGTGGATGACAGCTGTCAGAAAAGCACATGGGTTTGTTTCCAAACAAGAGCACGTGGAATTTGCCGCCACCACATTTCAACTGAAGAGTGCAGCACTGTTCTCTCTGGATTAAAGATGGTGGATGACAGCTGTCAGAAAAGCACATGGGTTTGTTTCCAAACAAGAGCACGTAGAATTTGCCGCCACCACATTTCAAAGGTAAGTAGCTAAAGAGGACAGCACGGTGCTCTCTGGATTAAAGATGGCGGATGATAGCTGTCAAAAAAGCGCATAATTTTGTTTCCAAACAAGAGCATGTAGAATTTTCCGCCACCACATTTCAAAGGTATCTAGCTAAAGAGTGTAGCACTGAGGTTTGTGATGCAAGATGGCGGATGACAGCTGTCAGAAAATAGCATGTGAATTTGTTTCCAAACAAGAGCACGTGGAATTTCCCGCCGCCACAAAGAGGGCAGCACTGTGCTCAAAGATGGCTGCTGTCACGTAGAATTGTCTGCCACCACAGGTATCTAGCTAAAGAGGGCAGCACGGTGTTCAAAGATGGCTGCTGTCAAAAAGCATTTTTCAAATTATCCGCCACCACATTTCAAAGGTAAGTAGCTAAAGAGGGCAGCACGGTGCTCTATAGATTGAAGATGGCGGATGACAGCTGTCAGAAAAGCACGTGGACTTGTTTATCTCGCGCTAGTGAGGTTAAGTTGGTAGCACTAAGGTTTAGGTCCGTTAAGATGGCAGCACTGCGGATGACAGGTGACGAATTTACATCTACTACGATAAAGAGGGCAGCACGGTGCTCTCTGGATTAAAGATGGCGTTGACAGCTGTCAAAAAAACACGTGGCTGTCAAAAAACACGTGGATTTGTTTATCTCGCGCTAGTTAGGTTAAATTGGTACTACTGAGGTTTAGGCCCGTCAAGATGGCAGTACTGAGGTTAGCGATGCGTTGTTGTCTGTCAAAAACACGTGGATTTGTTTACCTCGCGCTAGTTAGGTTAAGTTGGTACTACTGAGGTTTAGGCCCGTCAAGATGGCAGTACTGAGGTTAGCGATGCGTTGTTGTCGATGGCAGCTGTCAAAAAGCACGCGGCTTTGTTTACAAATTCAAATTTCCCGCGGGTGGTGGAGGAGACCTCTGGCTGTGGTGGTGGTGGAGGAGGCATCTGGGAGGCCTCTGGCTGTGGTGGTGGTGGAGGTGGAGGTGGCCTCTGGGAGCCGGTGGGGGTGGTGGCCGCCGAACTGTCCAATTATACTACTGTTGAGGTATGAATGTGGTCCGTGTCTGAGGATTAGTCAGTTTTAAGAGCTTTTAATATTAATTAGTTTTAATGTTAATTTAGTTAGTAATGTATTAAAATTAATTTTCAATTCTATTAATTTATGTAGTTTTAACTAATTTAAGTATTTTATTTAAAATTTTAACTAGTATATGGTTAAATGTAAGGGAGGGCGTCGAGCCCTAACTTTGCCACTATAAAAAGGCACTAATAAATAAATAAATTTACGTCGCATCGACACAGATAGGTGTTATGACTACGAAGGAATACCAAAGGGCTAGGAATGGGAAGGAAACGGCCATGGTCCTAATTAAAGTACAGTCCAGGCTTTTGCCTGGTGTGAAAGTGGGAAACCACGTAAAACCACGTTCAGGGCTCTGGACAATGGAGTTCGAATGGGTTATTTCTTATTATATTAGGCATGTTTGTGAAATTAATAACTGGTTCCATAGAAGGCAGTTTGTGTATAGGAAAAGTTATTCCACTAATGCTCAACTTGTAGGATTCCAGCAAGATAATAGCAGATATTTTGGATTCAGGAGGACAAATGGACTGTATCGCGATTGACCTATTTAAGGCATTTGATAGGGTAGATCATGGGAGACTACTGGCAAAATGAACCCACTATCTCCGGAATTCAAGCACAGAGCTGCGCGACCCTAACTACATGGCCATCTTGCACGGTGAATTCATTCCTATCCATCATTAAACTTTGTTTCTTCATTCATTATGTGAATAGAGATTTGTAACGGCTGGGCTGATTGGCTTAGCTCGTAGAATCTTCAGCCTTCTGAGTTGGCGGGTTCAAAACTTGCTCTCTCCAGTGGTATTTGAAGGTGCTCAAATACGCCAGCTTTGTGCCAGTAGCTTTAACGACACGTAAAAGAACAAGGTCTCAATGTCCTGCAAAGTAAACTTACCAGAGAAAGGAGTTGGCTGTGAGGCCTCCATATCAAACTACGCATCAAGCACAGGCTAGGAGAGCATGCTGAAAAGTCTGCAGCCACATATGACATGTCAAAGGCTCATGAATAGGAAAAAGAAACGTACTCATGCCGAACGAAATTTTGGCCCATGACTTTTCCGAAAACCGTAACATTATCAAATGGTAAGGTATTTTGCTTTACGTCACACCGACAAAGACAGATTTTGCGGTGACGATGGGATATGGAAGGGCTAGGATTGGGCCGGAAGTGCTCGTGGCAATCATTAGGTACAGTCCCAGCATTTGCGAGGTGTAAAAATGGTAAAACACGAAAAGCTGTCCACGGAGCCTCCGAGAGTGGGGTTTGAGCCCGTAAAATTAGATACACGAACGTAAGACCAATATTATTATTCCACGAACCTGTTACGCAGACGTAGCAGGGGGAGAGGTGATACTCCCACGCGGCGCGTCCCAGGTGGCGGATAGGGGATTCCTAACCGGCTTGCCAGCGGACTTGAGGGAAATAAAATACCTCTCGCGGACCAAACACACAAACCCCTGTGGGTGGGAGACGCAGACGAAGAATACACCCACGGTATCCCCTGCCTGTCGTAAGAGGCGACTAAAAGGGGCGACCAAGGGATGATTGTCTTGCAAGCATGAAACTACTTGTGATTAGTACCACCAAGCGGAGAACATCATGGGTCGCTTTTACTTGCGCGTAATACCACTATATTATGTTCCAAATAGGTTTGTGATTAGTAGCAAATAGGAGCACCGTGCGGTCGGCTTTCGCAGTACCTGTGATTAGTACCACCATATGAGCTTTTTTTTTTTGTTATGTGCTTTACGTCGCACCGACACAGAAAGGTCTTATGGCGACGAACCATATGAGCGGGACCATGGAATGATAGCTACCATGGTTCTGCCTTGCCTATGATTAGTACCCACTATATTAAGAACACCACGGGTTAGTACTCTTATGTGCTGAACACCATAGGGTTGCGTTGCCTGTAAATGGCGCCGCAATGTGAGAAAAACCATAGGTCTGTAGTATATGTCGAATTTCATAACCTGTGAGTAGTACCATAATGTGTTGAATACCGCGAGTCTCTGCTACTTTTGATTAGTACCGCAGCATGACAAATACCATGGTTCTACATTCCTAGCGATAAGTACCGTTATGAGGGGCCGATAACTTGGATTTTGGACCCCCTTTAGACTGCAAGCATCATCGATTCAATGTTATGCTATAGCCACAGTCTCTTGGTCAGTAATCATATTGTTTTACGTCAGATTCTGTGAATGTAAGGCATTGCGGGTCGCATACACTGATTGTTTTAAATTCATCTCCATCCATTCATTCTTCGTCTTCGCGTTTTGAATTCTGGTCAGTGGAGAATTTTGGACTTTTAATTTGTCATTCCATTTCGCCTCATTTCGTACCATTAGGGGCCGATGACCTCGATGTTAGGCCCCTTTAAACAGCAAGCATCATCATCATCATCATCATCATCATCATCAACATTATTATTATTATTATTATTATTATTATTATTATTATTATTATTATTATTATTATTATTATTATTATTATTATTATTATTTCTTTAGTTTGCTTCAACCCATAAACGATCACATAAGGCAAATTATGAGTTGTTGCTATTTTTCTTGCTCTTCCAGAATTCTTTCATCACGTCGCTATGTTTAGCCCGACGTTCGTCAGTCCATTTTCTCCTAGATCTGCTGGGCTTATCTTTGAAGCAAGTTCCCAAGTGTAGATCTTATGTCTGAACGTTTTGCGGTTCTTGATATCTGTAGGTGTGATGTTTGCGTTATTGAGATCAGTTTGGACTTGTTTGATCCAAACCGTTGTCGTCTTTACTGTTTGTGAGTACATCAACATTTTCTTTGTTAGTAGGTTTGACGACCGTCGTGTAATGTCGAATTTTTGTGTTAACACTCATGCATTTTTTGTTGTAGATGATCGTAGTTTTCTCATATGCTTTCCGCATTTTGAGTTCACGTGTTTTTTGTGCTATTCTTTCTGTACCTGTATGTTCAATGATTTTACCGAAATATTTGAAATTATTATCCTTGTTTATTTTGCCGTATTTTGTTACCAACGTTTGTCGTTCAATGTGTTTCGCAACCATGAATGCAGTTTTCGTTAAGGAAATTTTTTAAACCAACTTTCCCAGCACATTCTTTGAGGACTTCAATCTATGAATTGCCCTCTGCTCATCTCCGGGGAGGATTGCCAAATCATCAGCAAAGGCTAAGCAAGTAACGTTGATATTATTATGTTTTCTTCCTAACATGACAGGTTTCCAGATGTTGCGACTTTTCAATTTTTTCCCAATCTTTTATGACCTTATTAAGAACGATGTTGAATAGCAACGGAGAAAGCCCTTCACCCCGCCGGATACCAGTTTTAATGGGAAAAGGTTGAAAGATCTCTTCGATGAATTTGACCTTGGAAATTGTGTTGGTTAGAGTTTGTTGCGCCGGGCGAGTTGGCCGTGCGCGTAGAGGCGCGCGGCTGTGAGCTTGCATCCGGGAGATAGTAGGTTCGAATCCCACTATCGGCAGCCCTGAAAATCGTTTTCCGTGGTTTCCCATTTTCACACCAGGCAAATGCTGGGGCTGTACCTTATTTAAGGCCACGGCCGCTTCCTTCCAACTTCTAGGCCTTTCCTATCCCATCGTCGCCATAAGACCTATCTGTGTCGGAGCGACGTAAAGCCCCTAGCAAAAAAAAAAAGAGTTTGTTGCATGAGTCGTCTTGTCTTTGGACCGATGTTGTTTCCTTCGAGCATATTAAAAAGAGATTGTTGATCAGTGGAGTCACAAGCCTTCCAGAAGTCAACAAATGTACAGATGGTTGGGATGTTCCGCGTGGCTCGACTTTCAAGGTGGATTTCAGATTGAAGATTACTTTGACGGCTGATCTGTTTGGTGTGAAGCCAGCTTGATATTCACCGATGAAGGGCTCGAATTGTTCTCGAGTACGTTGTAAAAGGCAGGCGAGGAGGATTTTATAAGCGATGGGTAAGACGGAAATTACTATTATCATCATCATTATAAGTTAGTACCGTGCGCATATTATTAACTGTCTCTGTGAATCGATGGTAGAGTGTCGGTCTCCGGATCCCAAGAAAGCGGGTTCAGGCCCAGCAGAGGTAGTCGGATTTTTGAAAAGCGGAGGAAAGTTCATTCAACATTCCATGCGTACGATGTCGGCGTGTAAAAGATCTCTGGTGACACATTTGGTGTTCACTCGACAAAATTCATTAAAAACTCAGCCATAGACGCTCAAGAAAAAATCGGCTTACTCTGCCATCTACACGGCCTAGAGTAAAACAAAACGTTGAAATTGACAAGCAGGCAGCGAGATGCATCAAATTAAAATGCCTGCCTTTTGCCATACGATTATCAATACAAATCATTATTATCCACAATTTATTTTACGTCGCATCGACACAGATAGACTTTATGACGACGATAGAATAGTATAAGTCTGGGAAGGAAGTGAGTGTGTGTCCGATCCGTTGGCTGAATGCTCAGCGTACTCGCCTTCGGTTCAGAGGGTCCCGGGTTCGATTCCCTGCCTCGGGGCTGGGTGTTTGTGTCCGTCCCAACACTCTCCTCTTCATATTCAAACAGCATACCACACTAACAACTGCCAAAGAAACACGCAATAGTGATTACATATACGGTTGGCGTCAGGAAGGACATCCAGCCGTAAAACAGGGCCAACCGGGCGAGTTGGCCGTGCGGTTACGGGCACGCAGCTATGAGCTCGCATCCGGGAGATAGTGGGTTTTCCGTGGTTTCTCATTTTCATACCAGGAAAATGCTGGGGCTGTATATTATTATTATTATTATTATTAATATTATATTATTATTATTATTATTATTATTATTATTATTATTATTATTATTATTCTTATTATTATTATTATTATTATTATTATTATTATTATCGTGGCATAATGGTTAAACTTCTTGAAACACTATCGTAATCATCATTGTCATTATACAAAGAATTAATATAAACAAAAAGAACTATCTAGTAGTATAAGAATGACTCTTAAAAATTCCTTTCTTATTTACAAAGAATCATTTAGAATTATGCTGAGTCAAAGTATCGATAAATTCTAAACACGATAATGTTTCATTCCTGTGAAACTTCTCTTGACTTTACTCAGGCTATTTACTCCGGTTAAAGTAAACGAATACAGAAATGAACGAAGGAAAGTTTTGTCGCAAGTTGAAACTTAAGGAAGAAGCAGATATAAGAACAACATTTCTTGTATGGAGTTGAGCCACAGGCATGTTGCCAAGCCAAGTTGGGGCAACTTTCATTACTAATTAATGAGGTTACGAGTTTCCTGTTGTGCTTTAGATTTAGAAGAAGAGTCCATGTTGTTGGCTAGTTAGCCCTTTATCTTTTATAAACTTCCTTTGTGATATAAGTAACTAAACTGTAGGTTTTAAGCAAATATAAATACTTCATCAAAAAGTATCTTCTTTCCTACGCCAGCCAATTTAGAGAGTTCTCCTGCTGTACTAACAAACAGATGTACAACGGTGAGTACTGTCGGATTCAAAAGTTTGGATACCGGAGTTTATACCTATATACCTTTTCTCCTCGAGTACCCGAAGACGAGGCCCAACATATTATATGTTCATTCTGGGTCATTGTAGGCGATGAAATTATGGGTTTTATTTGTCTCGTTTTGCCTTTTTCGGCTATCATTGGTTTATTGGTCCTTTAATACCTTTTTTTATCTCGACAGCTTTTTTCAAGATCTTGCCCGCTTTTTTAAGATCTTGGCAGCTTTTCTAAGGTCTTGACAGCTTTTTATAGTATCTTGACAGCTATTTCTAAGGTTTTGACAGCTTTTCTAAGGTCTTGACCGCGTTTTTAAGATCATGACAGTTTTTTAAGGTCTTCACAGCTTTTCAAAGATTTTGACAGCTTTTTTAAGGTATGACAGCTTTTTAATCTTGACAAATTTTTAAGATCTTTTTAAGGTCTTGTCAGCTTTTTATAAGATCTATACATCTTTTTTCAAGTCTTTGTAGCTTTTTTAAGGTCTTGAGAGCTTTTCAAAGGTCTTGACAGCTTTCTTAAGATCTTGACAGCGTTTTTAAGGTCTTGACAGCTTTCTTAAGATCTTGACAGCATTTTTAAGGTTTTGACAGCTTTTTTAAGGCCTTGACAGCTTTTTTAAAGTCTTGAAAGCTTTTTTCAGATCTTGACAGCTTTTTTGAGCTTGACAGCTTTTTAAGATCTTTTTAAGGTCTTGACAGCTTTTTTAGAGATTTTTACAGCTTTTTAAAAGTCTTAACAGCCTTTTGAAGATCTTCGCAGCTTTTTTAACGTCATGATAGCTTTATAAAAGATCTTGACAGGTTTTTCAGGCCTTGATAGCTTTTTTAAGGTTTTGACAGTTTTTAAGATCGTAACAGCTTTTTGAAGATCTTGACAGTTTTCTCTAAGATCTTGACAGCTTTTTCTATGGTCTTGACAGATTTTTAAGATCTTAACAGATATTTTTAAGATTTTGACAACTTTTTCTAAGGTCTTGTCAGCTTTTTAAAGATCTTGACAGCTTTTTTATTATCTTGACAACTTTTGAAGATCTTGACAGCTTTTTTTAAGATCTTGACAGCTTTTTAAAGATCTTGACAGTTTTTTCTAAGATCTTGATTTTTCTTGTAACTTCACCTTCATTCGACTATATTTTTACTACCCATTCTCAATTCCGGTCACATCCATCACTTCTTAAACATCTTTTCTCTAGTACATACATATATTTGAACCATGTCTGACAAGAGAAAAAATGAAATAAATGTGAAACTAGTGCTTAAAAACCACAGGTTTTATTACGTGCAATATATATGAAACATTGAAAGGAGAAAATGTCGATGTGAGTGCTTTTTGAAGAGGAAGATGTTGAGAGAAGTTTCGCAATGCGCTGTCTGAAAACTTAAGATCCTTTACACTTCAGAAGGTGGAGATTACTATTGTAATATACTGCAAAATCAACTGAGGTAATGAAATGAAATGGCGTATGGCTTTTAGTGCCGGGAGTGTCCGAAGACATGTTCGGCTCGCCAGGTGCAGGTCTTTCGAGTTGACTCCCGTAGGCGACCTGCGCGTCGTGATGAGGATGAAATGATGATGAAGACAACACATACACCCAGCCCCCGTGCCATTGGAATTAACCAATTAAGGTTAAAATCCCCGACCCGGCCGGGAATCGACCCGGGACCCTCTGAACCGGAGGCCAGTATGCTGACCGTTCAGCCAACGAGTCGGACAACTGAGGTAAGATGTTCGAATTCCAATTTATGTAACCCTAGTTTCGTTAAGATAAATATGATTCCAGTTATATTAATTTCAATTTCACCCAGGATGTTTATTGCGGGTTCGCATACGTCTGCGAGGCATTCTGCGCATCTGTTCAAGTCACACTTATCCACTACCTTCGGTTTATAGCGAGAACGAGAGCCGCAGGCACATTTTACCAGTCGGTGCTAGTGCGCCGAGATATCGATGTGGACCTTGAAACTGAGGGCTGACATGGTTCAAATGCTAATCAGTTCTTCAGAACATACTAATGCACATATTCCGTGAATATCAACTTCCTATCTCTAGTCCTTCAATGTATTCTGGTTTTTATGAACATTAACACTTGTATTATACTGAAAACTATAATTACGATTTTTAAGTAAAGGATATTATATACTACATTGAAATCTAAATTACTTGTTTTGTACATGAACTTGGTTTACAGGAGGAAAAAGTTTTCGTCTTCCTTCCTTTACTGAAATTATGAAGATATGGAGCTCCAGAAGGTGAGGCGAGAGACCCACCCTATTGATCTCAAGGTTCAACAGCACTTGCATTTTCCTGGTGGAAGAGTAGTAAACCGTGGGAAACCATCTTCATTGCTTCCTACGCGATGGTGGAGTTCGAAGTTACCAACTTCTAATTGGACGGCTGCAGGCAGACGTCTGATGTCATGTGCTTAATAGTAGTAGTAGTAGTAGTAGTAGTAGTAGTAGTAGTAGTAGCAAACAAAAGCCCGCGGCACATAGAGGCCATTAAGGATCTTGTCCTACCAGGAAGACGGCCGTACAGCCAGATGTCATGCACATATTGGAGTCTATCGTGGCTATCCGCAACTAGCTCCTCAGTTAGTCTAATGAGACTAAGAATTAAAATCCTTGCACTGACCGTGAACCGAATACGCGATCCCCTCGTAAGAGGCAGGCATGGAACCCCTCCATCACAAGATAGCGTGTTACAGCAGAATATTCTGTTTTCATACGCTCACAGACAGTACACACCCTACTTCTCTTAAAAAGCTACTGAAATGGTAACTAAGAACTCTCAACTTGGGAGCGTGAGTTGGCCCCCACGGTTTCCCAACCTGACTCTGGCATTGCTTCAACTTCCTTGTGTCAGGTTCCTCATATTCATCTTATCTGTCCGACCTCCCTTGGTCAACTCTAGTTCTCTTCCAACTCCTTATTCGACCTTCCCTTTCTTTTACAGATAACTTCATGTTTCGAAGTGTCGGACCTTTTCCCCTTTCCCTTCCAGTTTAACAGATGGTCGTTGCCCATCTGTGCTTCCTAATAAAACATTAAACACCACCATCAACGTCAGGAGAAATCTGCTCCTTTCGTTGGCCTGTCTTTGTCTCCTCTTAGGTTCTTTTTTTTTGTTGTTGTTGCTACTTGCTTTACGTAGCACCGATACAGATAGATCTTATGGCGACGATAGGATAGGAAAGGCCTAGGACTGGGAAGGAAGCGGCCGTGGCCTTAATTAAGGTACAGCCCCACCATTTGCCTGCTGTGAAAATGGGAAACCACGGAAAACTATCTTCAGGGCTATCGACAGGGAGGTTCGAACTCACTATCTCCCAGATTCAAGTACACAGCTGCACGCGCCTAACCGCGCGGCCAACACGCCCGGTATCTCCTAGGTTTTGAAAGTATGAAAGTCACTTACGTACAGGTGGGACAAGTACGTCTCTCGCTTGATACGTGATTTACGTCTCATCGACACAGATAAGTAGCATGGCGACGATGGGATAGGAAAGGGCTAATTAAGGTACAGCCCTCGTATTTGCGTGGTGTGAAAATGATGGAAAAGATCAAGTGGCCGCGTTGTTTGGGTCTCGTACCTATCAGCTTGCATTCGGGAGATAGTGGGTTCGAAACCGACTGTTGGCAGCCCTGAAGAAGGTTTTCTATTGTTTCCCATTTTCATACCAGGTAAATGCTGGGGCTGTACCTTAATTAAGACCACGGCCGCTCCCCTTCCACTCCTAGACTTTACCCATCCCATCGACACCATGAGACCTATCTGTGTCGATGTGAAAGAAACCAAATTGTTTTTAAAAAAGGTGGAAAACCACGGAAAATTATACTGAGGACTGCTGACAATGCGATTCGAACCTACTATCTTCCAAATGCAAGCTGACAGCTAAGTGATGCAAATCGCGTTGCCAACTCACAGGTTGCGATGCTAGTAATGCCATTCCGTACGCATACAGTCCCTGTTACGAATGGTGTGAAGGTGACACTCATAGAGTCGGTTGCTGAGTGTATTTCAGTGGGAGTGAGAGACTAATATATAAAAGCAATTTCTGGCTCGGCGAGGAAAGTAACGGGAAACTACCTCACTCTTCACTTCTCTTCAGTGAAGCCTAGGCCTTCTAAGACAGCTGATGAAGTAGCTGCTGAAGATCCAACCAGGCTTTTGGCTTAGTAATCAAACTACGTACAACTCTGTGGTGTAGTGGTTAGTGTGATTAGCTGCCACCCCCTAAGGTCCGGGTTCCATTCCTGGCTCTGCCACGAAATTTGGAATGTGGTACGAGGGCTGGAACGGGATCGACTCAGCCCCGAGAAGTCAACTGAGTAAAGGTGGGTTCGATTCCTCCCTCAGACAACCTGGAAGTGGTTTTCCGTGGTTTCCCAATTCTCCTCCAGGCAAATGCCGGGATGGTACCTAACTTAAGGCAACGGCCGCTTCTTTCCCTCTTCCTTGTCTATCCCTTCCAATCTTCCCATCCCCCACCAACGCCCCTATTCAGCATAGCAGGTGAGGCCACCTGGGAGAGGTGCTGGTCATCCTTCCCAGTTGTATCCTCTGACCCAATGTCTCACGCTGCAGGACACT